>NW_027172342.1:30000-169060 GCF_040054535.1 Antennarius striatus | reverse complement strand
CGAGTCCGGATGAACGGCATAGTGTGAAAATAAGCTTCCCTTTATCGTTTCTGCTAGGAAGTACGGGGAAAAACAGTTTATGTGGAGGATAGACTTTAGCACAGATCACACCAAAGTAATTTAACATCAAAATTGTCTCTAATTATTTTTGGATGTCCAATTGGAAACTTACAGGTAGCCTGCACGTGCGGGTACAATGAGCAGAATTCAGAATATAAAATGTTTTCGTGTTCCCCTGCCACACGACGCAGCCGAATAGCAGCGGTGCCCCCCCCCCCCCCCCCCCATAGAGCGTCTCTGGGTTCTAAAGGAATCGGCTATTGAAACTGCTCTAAGAAAGATTTAACACGCTCGTCTGTTTTTTTCTTGAAATCCCAGTCATGTTCCCACATCACGACTACAGAATCAACCTTGTACTCCATTTGTAAACCATCGATTCTTTTCATGGTGTCCGAGTACGTCTCGCTCAAACGTTCACCTGAGAGGAGATTTGTCATGCGGATTAAAACAAAACTGCCGTGAAAAAAGCAACCGTTGAACGAATAGACTGTCACCTGCCCATCTACCTGTGCATAACCATCCACAGAATACCGGCCGATTTTAACCTCACCCCCGTTCAAGGCGTGTCGAATTGAAATCCCCTGTGAGAATGCCTCAAACTCTGGTCATTGGATTGAAGCGTGTGAGAAAGCTTTGAATGATGCCCGATAATGATTAGGACACGGAATTGGGTTGTAGGAAGAAGGTTTGGAAAACAGTCAGGGCTGCAGAAGCAATGGTTACGTTATCAAACGGATCACACTTTGTTGTTTGGATAAATTTGTTGCGAAATGTCATGGTGCCCTCCGTGAGTATTTGTACATCATTTTCACAACACTAACTCGCAATCGTAATTAAACTCTTGATCTTTCACACTCTCGTACCATTGAAAGAAACTCTGTTTAGGAGTCATTTCATCAGCCCCATACATCTCAGGGGGCGGAAACCTCCCCCTGTACCCGTTTCTTGAATGATCGGTGAATTTGTGTGGAAAGAAGCCTTTTTTAAGCTGTGTTTTACATCCTAGTGCTTTAGGAAAGTCCCTGAGCGGGATAGGGGTGAAGGAAAATGAATCAATACATTTCAGGTGAAACTCGTTGTCACTAATCATTTTACTCCCTTGACCTATGACGAATGGCGCTATACCCTGTTTAACATAAGTGTTTAAAATTATGTGATGGTCGAAACCTTTCCCATAATGCGAGATGAAGGTTGTGTTTTTGTATTTTTTCTTCCGGTAATGGAGGAGGAACATTAAACCACAGTCAGGTCCTTTCCAGATGTGTCGCCCCCCCATCTGATGAATGAGCCACAACAAGGACTGGAAGATGGGTGCCGCTGGTTTGAGCGGTTTCAAAATCAAAAAATACCAGTTTTCTTTCATAAAATTTTCCTTTCGGTTTAACGGGTTAAAACATTTATGATTTTCATCCTCATCCGCAACAGAATCGGAGTTCTGAATAGTGGAGACAACGCGCGGTGTTGACTCTTCACCCTGAGGGGGTAAAGTGGTTTTAGGCTGCTTACAGATTGGACACAGTCTAACGACACATTTATGGGCGCGGGGGTTATTAATGGAGATGTAGTAGACGATTTTACATCTCGGACATCTTTTATAAGTTTCACAAGTGGAGACTGCTTTTTCAAGTTTCTGACGCCAGCCCGGTTCAAGATGACTGTTGAAACAGTGGATATTTGTACAGAACCTGTTACCAGCTGTACAGTAGGTTCTCTGAACTGGAGTATCTTTACAATTTGTCCCGCACACGTTACAGCTTCTGACGCATGAATGTCTGTAGCGGTTATCATAACCGGTGTAACAGTGTTCACAACAGAATTTCACTCCGAGAAACCCTTTAATATTACATATCCCATAATAGTGATTATTGTGCAAGAGCATATAGTAAGTTTTTTTCACATGGGGGGTTCCTGTTTTAAAGGTACCCAGGTATTTTCTGGGGTTATTCTCATTATCACTGTCTTGGTAAAATATAACGATTTTACAATCAAACAGCTGCTCAAATTGATCGACATCGCTGAACGTGACGTCAGTATGAAGAGTCAGAAGGGCTCTGATGTGGATGTCACGCCCCGTGCTCAAGGTGTCTGCACACGTTAACTCAGGATTATTCAACCAGGCTAGATTTACAGCAAAACACGTCTGATCAGCGTTCAGAACTACATATCAATTCTTAGCTTTTTATAATCTCAGCAGCGAAACACGTGTCGACTCTCCTCCTCTTACCAGTACCTCGTGGAGCCCTCACAAAATTAATGATTAGATCTATGGAGCCGTCATATAACATGTTGCTCTGCACTAATCTATCTAAAAGATGGCGGAATTCTGAGAGCTGACCGACTCCATAGCGAATGCTCATTGTCACGTTGTAGATTAACTTGGATGAGATCGTGTGTTTGAGCAATTTGTGAAATCCTGTCCTGGAGACCTTCGGTCACGTTCGTGTACAAGTCATGAAATTTAGGGACCGTAGACGGGGGAGGAAAGCGTAGGACGCTGTGAACCTTGATGTTAAATTTCTTCCTATATGTCACCTGTTCTGATTTTGAAACACCCTCTTCCACAACGTTGTCGGTCATCTTCAGACAACTGCTGACATCTTCAGATGTTGGAGGATTGTGGTTAGTTTCTCTTTCTTCATCCATCTCACTGTTTCCCCCTACAGCTTCACCCCCACCCTCCTGTCGAAAGCTCTCTGCTGTCAGTGCTGCTTGTAGGCATAAATTATCATTTGGACTCCACGGTTCATGCAATTGATTGTTTAGCTCAATTTCAAACGCGTTAAGGGCTTCACAAAATAAGCAGTCAGAAGGACTACACGTGTCGTCTGAAGAATAGTTCATTGAGGATGGCTGAAGTGACTGTTAATGCCCTTAAAAATAAATCAAGAGATGAATGCTTCCCAGCCAAAAATTTAAAGAAGCCTAAAAAGGCAGAGGTCAATTATTGTCCTTCACACCCTGCTGGTGAAACAGATGACAGTCTGGAGAACTTGCGAGTTGAACTTTTGACTGATGTCAGACAAAGAAACGGAGCACCAGATGTAAGAGAGAAGATGTAGAAAACCTTCTCCTACCGAAGGAAAGAAGTGGTGCATGGAAGTCCAGGTATTGGAGAGATGAAAGTGAGATGGCCTGCACTTTTCCGAATCAATGAGGTAAATGCATGTTTGCTTCCATCCAGTGTGCCTCTTTTCATTGTGCATTTCCACTATGTGTATTCCTGAATCACCATTACGTTAATAACTGTACATATTCTCTTTGTCTTCTGCCACTTTTTTTTATGTGCAACAGATAAATGCTGTATTTCAACGAATTACAACACATCCAGTCGAGACAACCTTCATGGCACGGTTGGACAGTCTTCAGCCTCAGCTGACAGCAGTTTTCCAGAAAAAGGGAGGTGTCGTCGGCCAGAAACTAGCCAAACATCTACAGATCTTAAAAGAGGTAACTGTTCATTTAGTGTTGTCTATACGTGTGCTTTAATATATTGTTTCAATAAAGCCTCAATCATTAATGTAAGAAACATATTTTACATATTTACATGTAAAAATCCCCACCCCTGTGGACCCACCACACGCAGGGTAGACACTTGGAGTGGCGTGATTGGGAGGAATGGCCTCCCTGATCTAAACCTGAGCGGTGTGTTTTTGTTGGACTTCTGTGCTAGTCACGGATTGTTCATAACTAACACCATGTTCGAACACAAGGATGCTCACAAGTGTACCTGGTACCAGAGCACCCTGGGTCGGAGGTCAATGATCGGTCTTGTGATCGTATCATCTGACCTTAGACCGTGTGTTTTGGACACTCGGGTGAAGAGAAGGGCAGAGCTTTCAACTGATCACCACCTGGTGGTCAGTTGGGTCCGTTGGCGGAAAAATCCTTTGGATAGACCTGGTAAGCCCAAACGAGTAGTGCGGGTGAACTGGGAACGTCTGGGGGAGGACTCTGTCCGTGAGGCCGTCAATTCACACCTCCCAAAGGAACTTCTCATTTATCCCTGTGGAGGCTGGGGGCATTGAACCTGAATGGTCGATGTTCAAAGCTTCCATTGCTGAAGCTGCAGCTAAGAGCTGTGGTCTCAAGGTCTTGGGTGCCTAAAGGGGCGGTAACCCTCGAACACCGTGGTGGACCCCGGTGGTCAGGGAAGCCGTCTGACTGAAGGTGGCCTTCAGGGGCATGTTGTCCCTGGGGACTCCTGAAGCAGTTGCAGGGTACCGACGGGCCAAAAGGTCTGCAGCCTCGGCTGTGATGGAGGCAAAACAGAGGGTGTGGGAGGAGTTTGGAGAGGCCATGGAGAAGGACTATCGGACGGCACCAAAGTTGTTCTGGAGGAAGCGGTGGAAGATGAATGGATGGACATGTTAAAAACCGGCCATGTTTTCTCTTGTGGAACAGTTAATGTACACCACCTGCATTGAGCAGGTGGTGTACATTTATTGATGTTTTACTGAAAATATTTTTGTAATGACTTTAGTGCCTGGAAAAATGTTATCAGTTGAATCTCTTCACTCAGGCTGCAGGTGATGTCCATTCAAAAAGGGCAGCTGTCCTTAGAGCACTTTGCCTCTACCTTGGTGAGGATGATGGACATCTGATCCATGATTATATGGTAAGTTTAATGCTCTCAATGTAACCTGTATTTAAGATTCTGAAGTAGTTTTTCCTGTATCTTTGGCTCCCCCCCCAGGTTTCTTCAGTATACAGCAGAGGTGCATGTTGCGTTAAAAAGAATGATTTGCTGTTACAGTGCACCATTCTAGAATCTTTGACATGTAGCAATGTTTCTTGTCCAAGTTAGTATAGTAAGATGTTTTGTCCCTGTTGATTATACGATAGAGCCAGCCATAGAGTTGAAGCACAAAACTACACCTTGGAACACACAGTGCACATAAAACACGTGATGCACAAATTGACAGTGCCCTGATTGAAATCGGAAAATGTACAATGTATTGTAAAAATGTTTTTTGTGGCAAAGCATTGTAATGTTTCCCTTTTCTCCTATTTACTTAAAATATACAGGACGTCGAAGGAAATGCCATCCTGACTGCCATGCAGAAGTGAGCCATGGGCATTTACGTCATCGGCAAGGAGAAGGGAGATCCTGGAGATCATGATTATATAGGAATTTATGTTGATGGAGAAATCATCCTGGACAACATTGGTTCTACAGCCCAGGCTTGTGCAGTGATGCTTGGAGTGATCTACCCATTGAACCTGGCCTACCCCATGGAACTAAGACGCTATGACAAATTTGTTCAAAAAGTACTCACGGAAACGGATGGGGACAAGCTTTCCCCCAAAGTCCTTGGACTAAAGAACAAAGTTAGTGTTGAACTGTAAAACTTCTTTGGCCACAATTGTTTTCTTTGGTGTTTGTGAAAGTGGAAAGGTAAGGTTAATGTGATTTGTTTTGATTGTTTTCCAGGTGTGGCCCACTGTGTATGGTTTGTTCAATGTTAAATTTTTGTTTCATATTAAAGTTGGTTGTCTAAATACATTTTGTGGTTCTGTGTGACGTATGATAGCTAAAAATATAGCATTACAATCAGCTGAATACAAAAAGATACTTTAAAATCAATTAAGTTATTTAAATACTATTATAAAAATTAGAAAAGCATACATTATTTACTTATATACACTTAAAATGGATTTAATTAGACTTACTAAGGAAACTTGTGTTAAATCTACTCAAAATAGTTTTGGAGGAGTTACAGAATATAATTTAATTGAATTTACTTAAAAATTATTAGTTCAATCAACATAATAAAAATATCCAACTTCAGACAAAATCATTTCATGCAACATCTTACAATGTTTAAATTAGGTTCATTCAACAAAACATTTTTTTGCCTCCAGATGGACGTAGAGGAGGAGATAGAGTCGGTCAAGGAGGAGGAGGAGACAGGGGAGGGTCACGAGGGTGGGGTGTTGGAGTCCTCAGACACCTCCTACCCCACCTTGAAGAGCCTCATCCAGCTGTGGCGCAGCCTGAATAAAGGTTTGTGAGGATCATTGTCAACACATTAATTATTTGTACTTTGATTGGATTTCATGTTGTAGTTCTACTCTAGAGGAAGAATGACACTTATACTTCACCTTACAAATACCAGAAAACAGATTATTTTATTCTTTATTTTAAATTATTAAAAGCACAATAAATAAATATGAGGGGCATTGCCACAAATTAATACGACCGATTTAATAAAATGCCATTCGCCTTTACCAATAATCAGCATATACAGTAAGTGATGCCTAAACTTTGAAGCTTTGATATTCATATTCCAGTAATGTAATTCAAACTATGTCTTTATCTCTCTCCCCACAAACCAGAACCATGAACTCACTTTTTTACATCTTTTTCCACAATAGGTGTGACAATTTTCAGCCTTGGAGAGAAGACCTTGAAAAGCGTGGCGGAGAAGATTGTCAATGAAATGGTTAACAAGAAGATCAGACCTCGGGACCGAAAGCGCATGCTCCAATCTCTCCTTCAAAGCTGCAGGTATCTTCTGAGACATCACCAAACACTGACTCAAACATAAATGACCTACATTTAGGCTTTCAGCTGATGCTGTTATCCAAAGCTGCAAATGACACTGGAAGATTTCAGTGTCTTTCTAAGAGAAAGCTAAACAGAATATAAAGCATCAAACCTTTAATTATGAAACGCTGTCTCGGGCGACCAAGTCACTCTGCCTGTTTACTTAGGTCTTTTATTAGAGGTGAACACTGTCATGTAGTGAACTCAGTTCTCTCTAGAAGGACATCCGGTTCCTAGATTTTCATTTGCTTGTTCCATAAGGCAAGAAAAATGGGAAAAAAATAAGAGCTTGATTAAGAATAAAGCCAAGAGTGTTTGTTTTGCTTGGGTCCATTTTTATAGTGTATGCTATTTTTATCTAGATATTTTTCGTTTGGAAGCATCTTTTAATTTTTAAATGGGGTGGTCATAAGCTACTCAGGAAAATCAAATCAATTCAACATATTCCTACTGATAGTAATTGTGATGAACTTCTTTAAATGCTCTAAGTGTTTTATCAGATAATTATTTAGTCCTCGTGTCGCTGTTTACAAGCAGCAGCAATGATTGAAACACTCAGCTGAAGAAACCAAAGCTCTCATCCTCTTTTCAGTCCTCTCTAATAATGACCACTGGTTCAGCTGAGGTCCGTCGACCTGATACAGCTAGAGTCACAGCAGAGGGTATTTATCCAGATGAGTTCTGGGGCCAGTGTGGTTTAAGACTCTAACCTTTCCATTGCTATTTTTTGTGTCATAAATCATGGATAAATGTTTATCAGGGGTGACTGAACACCACTGCACTGGCTTGTCATACTGCATTCAGTCACGTACGGTATTCCTTTGGTGCTTAACCATATCACAAATGTGTCCTGCTGCACCATCCACACTCAGAGCAGCACCACTGAAAAGCCCACAATGTACAAAGATACTTACAGACCCATCAGGGAAATATGACTGTGATGTTCTGTGGCAGATTTAAATACAAAAGCATCCCACAAAAACGGATGAAGAAAGTTCACTTTACGTAGCTTTTAGATAACAGCAGAGATTAAAAACAGAACAGTCTGTCAGACTAGCAAATGAAGGAACAGGACATCACATTTCTGAGTCTGCATAATAAGGTAAAAGTACAAACAGGCAGGTCAGGTGTAACATAATTCAGATATGCTCAGAGGTCAAGCAGACCATTGGACAACCTGGCAAGGAATGATTGAAAATGGGTTGGTATTCAGTCAACAATGAGAGACTAATAAGGGGAGGCAGTGAGAAGGGAAAATCTGGTGAAGAGAATGAGCTGATGTAAGCATGAGCGGTAGGCTCTGAAGTGGTAGGACAGTTAGGGATAAGGCATAAAGACAAATAGAACTGTTATATATAGCTAGCTACTGTATATTGGGTTTGTGATATGCAGAGAGGAGTGCATGTATGTATCTGCACGCAGGTAAAACAAGACTACCACTCTTCACACAGATAGCACAACATAATGATTGTGTTCACTGGTGTTTAAATATCTGCGCTGCCGAGTTAAAACTAAAAAGATCTGCATGCTTCAGTCAGCCTTCAAAAAACAACTAATGCTGCTGAGTTACATCAAAACTCAAATTCATAACTTTCATGTCATAGCAGGTCACCGGTGAAATGCTATTTGCAAGTATTCTATTAAATGAAGTGCAAAGTCTAACCACCCTCAGGACGCCGCGGTGAAATGATGCATAAATAACATATGAAACAATTTTATCATAAAAGCTGACTTTATGGATGCTGGAGATGCCATAAAGATTGTTTTATTAACCAATAAAACCCCTGTCTTTATTTGACCATGAAGGATCAAGTGAGTGACAGTCTGGCACTATTTTGTAAATACCTTGAAATACCTAACAAAATTGCATCCTACTACAACACAAACCTCGATTGTTGTTCAGATGAGTTCAAAATATAGTAGACGGAAGTGTAAC
This sequence comes from Antennarius striatus, assembly GCF_040054535.1. Lineage (NCBI taxonomy): Eukaryota > Metazoa > Chordata > Actinopteri > Lophiiformes > Antennariidae > Antennarius > Antennarius striatus. The sequence continues at coordinate 160,517 of NW_027172342.1, read as the reverse complement.
TCTCACTTTCTCATATAAGAAAAGTATAAATCATTTTTGTCAAACTAACAAAGCTGTCATGGGTGTGGTTTGGACCCAAATACAGAACACCCAGGGATAAGTCCACTTTCATAGCTTTAATCAGCAAAATCCTAATCAGAAGATCAGGCAAGGAACGATCAAACAGGCAAAATTCAGGAAACGAGCAAAAATAACACGGAAGTCGAAGAAACCTGAAGAGTAGGATGAGTAACTAACAACCTGGCAGTGAACTGAGGTGAGCAGAACATGAGTAGAGTGGAGCCTGAGTGGAGATGACGGCAGCAACACAAGTGACAGGAATGAGTGGATTGAGTTGGAGTGAATTGAGGATACAGAGGACAGGAGGGAAAACTGGAACTGGGAACATGACAGAAGCCGATTTCAAAAGTATTTCATCTCATCTCATTCATTAATTTCTAATCGCCAGTGATGTTGAAAGACTGCAGGGAATAAATAATCTATCAATGCTGTCACTAACTCTTCAGTGTGACACAAAAACACCCAGTAACACATGTGGTTTTCTCCCCAAAGCCAATCAGATGACCTGGTGAGTCGAGCTTCGTCTCAAGGGGTGGACCTGCAGAAGTTTTCAGTCAAAGAAAGGGTAAAATTATCCATTTATGGATAATTCATGTCAATCTGTCCTTGATCTGATGTCATAACAATGATAAGATCATGACAGTGATCATGAATTGTCAAATGTTTGGTTGTAAAATGTAAATCATAAACTGTACATTGTACATGTACAATGGCTCACCTCTGTTAATTCTCTGTTCCCTCAGACGGACGGATCCGACCTCGTGGAGGCCTCCATGGTGCTCGTGGGTGAGCTAGTGTCTACGTTGTTTGCTTGCATGTTTCCATGTGTTCCTTTGCCTACGTGTGTGGGCTTATTTAAGAGTTTGACATTTCTGTCTGTTTGAACTAGGAGCTTTGGACTTTCTGGAAAGACCCACTGTTAAGTTTGTGCGTCTGAAGGAACGTGAGGTGCTTGCCTCAATGCCTGTATGCTTTGTCTTTGTCATGGTGGGCCCCACCGAGGGTGATTTAAACTACCACGAGACTGGTCGTGCTATGGCAGCCCTTCTGGCTGATAAAGTGAGTGAACTTTCCTTTTTTTTTTAAACAAACTTGTATATGTATGTGTGAGCAGTGACACAGTGACAGAACTCATAGCTATCATTTGACAATTTTATATTCAGTCATTGATGCATAAATCCAAAGTCTTGATTGAGTCCCAAATCCTGTGGGGACTAAACCTAGTTTTAATAAACAAATTAGACCAATTTTAATATTTTGTCAATATGGCATGATGAGTTAAATGTAGGTGGACTTAACTACTGCTGTGTGGTATAAATTCAGTGAAGATTCTATTCCTCCTACACTATGACCATCCCAGGTGTTCAATCAAGCAGCCCTTCAGGCAAATAGTGCCAGTGAGCTGACGGACGCTGTGCGCAACTTCATGGATTGGAGCATTGTCATTCCACCAACTGAAATCCAGAATAAAGCGATGCTCACCCCTATAATCAGCTTCCAGAAGAAACTACTGAAAGACAGGCTTCAATCCACCAGTTCTCGTAGGGGTGAGACTCATTACACCCAATATCACATACAAAAATTCCATTTTTTGGTGGACCTGTTTGTTAATATTGGATTGTTGCATTCAAATATTTGTTTTTTTCTTCCCTAGTTTCCAACTCTGCTACACCTCCACCTGAAGAGCATTCAGGGGATCCTCTTCTTCTTTATTGCAGCTCAGCCCATCCTAGTCATTGGTTTCACTGGTCCTCTGTTACTGTTTGAAGAAGCCTTCTTCACTGTAAGTTATACAGAGAACCCTATCCGGATCTGATTGAACTTCAGTTTTGCTTGGTTTGTCCATATGATCATACCAAACTCAACTTATTCTCTTGTCTTTCATTCAGTTCTGTCAGTCTGAGGACATTGAGTACATTGTAGCGAGAGTGTGGGTTGGATGGTGGATGGTTATCATCGTTGTGGTGACTGTAGCCTTGGACTGCAGCTTCCTGATGCGTTATGTCTCGAGATTCACCCAGGAAATCTTCTTCATCCTTATTTTCCTCATCTTCATCAAAGAAACCTTTGCCAAGCTAGCAATGGTAAACCTACCTTCACCCACCAACTGACATACTGCATCCATCCAAATAGATGGGAAACATTAAATGTTTGTGATTGTACTGAACTTTCTCATATCCAGGTTATATGAGTGGATCGAATCCCGCTCCTGCCAGGATGTCACCAGGAGTGTGAGCTGACGGTGGGGGGCGTCAGGTCACCTCCCAGCCACTGCCGAGGCGCCCTTGAGCAAGGCGCCGTCCCCCCTACAAGCTGTTCAATTTGGGGCACGTTCAGGAAGCCGCTGCCCGTCACTCTGCTTTGTGATGTGTGTAGTTTGATGTGTGTACTAACTGCATGCTTACAGGCCCCCTTGGTATTCAGTCATACTGTGTTCAGGGGGGCCTGTGTATACACTGACTGTTAACTAACACAAAAAAAAACATGTATACACCTGAGTGACAATGTAATTTCCCTGCGGGGATTAATAAAGTATATTTCTTCTTCTTATAATCTTCCCTGTTTTCTCATTAGATATTTCAGGACAACCCAGTGCTTGTGAATTGCGATCATGTAAATTCAACTCCAGAAAATCCCTCGTTCCCAAAGGTGGTAGAGGAACTTGTGTATGACAATGCTACTGGAAACACCATTAAACCGCCTTGTCCCAGCACTGCCCTACTGTCCATGTGCCTCATGTTAGCCTGCTTCTTCATTGCTATCTTTCTGTGTCAGTTCAAAAATGGCACTTTTCTTCCTGGAATGGTGAGTTCCTGGAGATTATGATGTCCATTCACTGTTTCAGTAAAGACTTCTTCATAGTTACACATTAACCCAGTGTCTTCATTTATAAGCCATTTTATTACATGGCGCCGTGCTAAGTGGCGACTATTACAGTAGCTCCTGTGTGTTTCTTTGTTTTTGTATCCTTTCTCTTTCAATTCTGTCCTTTCACCTTTGTTTTTTTTTTACTACCTGTCGTTGCCAACCAGATTGGTCATGACTTTCTTATCCTTTTAAAACTTTTTTGGACATATCCACGACTTTTGTTAGCGTGTACCCATGGCAACCGGAGAGCGCATTGTTTACACCTGACCAGCTGGTGGCGCTGCGTCCAGCTGGGCCGCTGCCCGGAGTGAGGCCGACATCTCTGAGGAGCTGAGGAGGAGGCGTCGGGGCCGCAGAGCTGGGGCGAAGCTGAAGGCGAAGAAGATAAGGTTTCATCTGTCAGTGCCGGCCCCCATCACGGGTAACGTGAGGTCCCTGGGGAGTAAGGTGGACGAGCTCGCCACGCGGTTAAAACCCAGAGGGAGTATCGTGAGTGTAGCGTGATGTGTTTCACGGAGACATGGCTGCACTCGCACACCCCGGACGATGGCGTGGCGGTACCCGGCTTCAGTGTTGTTCGCGCAGACAGAGACGTTATTAGTAAAGGCAAGAAGAAGGGAGGAGGGATTACACTGTATGTGAGTGAGAAGTGGTGCAATCCGGGACACGTCCACGTGAAGGAGCGTCTCTGCAGCCCGGACATCGAGCTGCTTGCCGTGGGAATGCGGCCATATTACCTGCCTGGGCAGAGCAGACCACAACCTGGTCCTGCTGAACCCCAAGTACGTCCTGCTGGTCAAGGAGGCAGCCTGTCCACTCCAAGATGGAAGTGAACTCAGGAGGCTGCTGAGGCACTGCAGGACTGCTTCGACACCACGGACTGGGATGTGCTCTGTAAGCCACATGGGGAGGACATCAACAACCTGACGGACTGCATCACAGAATACATCAGGTGCTGTGAACACACCACTGTGCCAACCCGGACTGCACGCTGCTTCCCCAAAAACAAGCCATGGGTTACGAATGACCTGAAGGAACTCTAAAATAAGAGGGCTTTCAGGTCTGGTGACTGAGGGGAATTGAAAAGAGTGTGGCACGAGGTCCGAGACAAACTGAGGGAGTGTAAGGAGATCTACAGGAGGAAGCTGGAGGCCAAACTCCAGCAGAACAACATGAGGGACGTGTGGTCGGGAATGAAGAAGCTCACAGGGTGCTCAGGGGGACAACGGCAACCATCAGGCGGTCTGGATAGAGCCAACGAGCTGAATATCTTCTTCAACAGGTTCAGTTCACAACCGTTCACAATCACCTGAGGCTGAATGTTAGCAAGACCAGAGAGATGGTGATCAATTTCAGGAAGAAGAGAAGCACGCCACAACTGATCCACATCCTGGGAAAGTATGTAGAGGAGGTAAGGGACTTTGAGTACCTGGGTGTGAAGATCAGTAACAGACTTGACGGGAGTTCCAACATAGATGCTGTCTACAAGAAGGGGATGAGCAGACTATTTCTTGAGGAAGCTCAGATCTTTCAATGTGTGCAGCAAGATGTTGGAGATCTTCTACCAGTCTGTTGTGACCAGTATACTTTTCTTTGACGTGGTCTGTTGGGGGAGCAGCATCAGAGCCAGCGATACCAACGGACTTAACAAGCAAGGCTAGTTCTGTGATTGGATGTAGTCTGGACACTGTGGAGGTCGTGGTGGAGAGGGGGACTCCTAACAAACTTTTATCCATCATGGATAATGCCGCTCACCCTCTCCACCACACACTGGACAGACAGCATAGCTCCTCCTCCAGTAAACTACTACATCGCCGCTGTCGAACAGCAAGGTACAGGAGGTCATTCCTGCCACAAGCCATCGCGCTGTACAACAGCTCTGACATATCAGACAGAATCCCACCACCAGTCTGATGTTTAGATATGGCTTCACTAGGTCCTGTGTATGACCATAGAGCGTCACACTTGTTTATCTATGAGTACTGTTGTTAATAATAATAATAATAATAACAGTATTATTATTTTTAATTGTGTTCATATTGTTAATATTTTTTAATGTTATTATTAATATTATTGCTATCTTTTGTCTTATTTTTTCCTCAATATATATATTTGTTCTATAATAAATCTATCTACAGTATCTATCCAAATGTAAAACTCTTAAATCATGTTTCTTTGTGTGTCTGTTTACCAGATCAGACGTTTCATTGGGGACTTTACTTTGCCTATTTCCATTGTACTTGTGACTGCTGTGGATTTCATCATTAATGATACCTGCACAGGGGTTACTTCATGAATTTCAGTTTCCAAGTCCAGTTCATGCAAATTCGTGCAAACATTTTTGATTACATTTTAAGTGTCAAGTTTGCATTTTGGCTTTAATCATTTTGCTCATTATAGCGTAGAAACATGTTTCACTTCCTAATGTTCTTTCAGCTGCTTGTTCCACGTGCAGACTGTTAGCCAACAACCAAACAGGCAGTTGGCAGCAGAACCAAGGTGACTGCAAGTTGAAAGGGTAAAGTTCAGAAAAGTTACTGACCCTGTCCCGCCTCACACACACCCTCGCTGTACGTATTAACGAGGTGTCATTTTTATGTGAGCGCCGGGCAACAACAGGTTTAAGAGGGCCGGTGTAACCTTCCTGGAGCCTGGAGTGACACACACCCGGGTTATGTCGGCTCAAGGACGGACCTGACGCGAGGGGTGCCAAGATGGCCGAGTGAGTGGACGCTTTCTGCCGAGCTCTGCTAAGTAAGTTAAGTAAACGGTTAAAAACGAAGCTTTTTTGACGCCAATCACCTTCTCCGTCTCTCCAACATTACTCAGCTACTTTTAAGACAGTGGTGACTTCATGTCGGCCCGGAGTGAAAGAAAAAGACCCTCGGACAACGTCAAGCAGAGGCTGACGGTAGCATACCACACTGTATCTAAGGCTGGCAACGTCTTAATTGACAACTGCCACGACTACGTCAACCCCCCCCCGTCACTCTCCCAGTCTCAGACGACGGTATGGATGAGTTTCCACCTCTTCCCATCACCCCCAGCAAATCTCCAGCTCCGAAAAAGGCGACGCTTTCTCCCAACACCCAGGGGCTAGCTAGCCAAAACGATGTAATTGCCACCCTCTCTGCGCTGATCAACGCCAGAAGCGACAACATTGAGAGCATGGTAAGTGCCAATGCACTTAAAATTGAGGGTCTTAAAAAGACTATTGATTTTGTCTGCGAGGAAGTAAAGGCTGTTAAAGGGAAAGTGAGTACACTCGAGAAAAAAGCGGTAACTGAGGAGAAAAGAGTGGACATGTGTCAGCAGCGGATCTCAGAGCTGGAGAGAAACACTCGGAGATTGAACCTGAGACTCTACGGGGTTGCAGAAGATGAGAAAGAGGAACCACGCAAGAAAGTCATTGAAATATGTCAAGCTATCCTTCCAGAGCAGAAGAACAGGATGTCTGACACTGTTGACACTGTGCACCGCCTTGGCCCTAAACGTCAGAATGGAAACAGACCCAGAGGCATCATCATTCAGTTCACCTCGCGACTCAGCAGAGATGCCATCTGGAGAGCTGCTAAATCTTCTCCCTACCTGATGAGCAACAGCCTAAAATTCGCGGAGGATCTCTCCAAAGACGACAGAGAGCGCAGGAGTAAGCTGTGGCCTGACATAAAGAAAGCCCGTGAGGATGGTAAGACGGCCTACTTCATCGGAGGTCGTGGCTTCATTAATGGATCAGAACTTTCTCTCCCTAGTTAAGGAGCAACTTCTCTGCCCTTCTGATGCCTTCATAGACTTATTCCTGGTTCAGGCAGCTACTGAAGACTGTTATAAATAAAGCCAGCTGCTTCCTTTCCAAGTCTTCGTTTACCGTTATAATTCATGTTAATAATGCAGATTTCGGTCCCCTTTTGATACACTCTAAGTGGTCAGAGACTTTATTATTTCCTTATTTGTTCTTGTTTAACACTTAACTTTGTCGCTTTCTTTTGTTTCTCTTAATGCCAGGGGTCTAAGACAGACCTGTAAACGCAAAGCACTTTTTTTGTTTGCCAAGCATCTTAATACTGACTTTTGTTACTTTCAAGAGAGCCACTCAACTACTGCAGAGCACAGTTTCTGGAAATCACAATGGGGTAATGATATCTGGTTTTCTCACGGCACAGAGCACTCTGCTGGAGTCAGCACTCTTAAAAACTCTTTCAGTGGATCTGTACTACACTCAGACAGCGATTCTTTAGGTCACTATGTTTGCCTTGTGCTTAAGTACCTTGATGTTACCTTAATTACTGTTAACATATATGGATATAACACCAAACCTGAGAACGACAAACTTCTTCATTCCATAGAGAGGCGACTTGACTTTTTATTATCGAGATTCCCAAATTCTATCCTTTTAATTGGCGGTGATTTCAATATTGCCTTGGATAATGCTGCTGATAGATGGCCCCCTAGACAGCCCTCCCCCCTTAATTTGAATCTTAAGGCATTCATGCAGAAATTTGATGTTATAGATGTATGGAGAGAGAAATTTCCAGACGAAAGAACCTTTTCATGGAGCAACAGGTCAGGCTCAAGACAATCACGTATTGATTTCTGGTTATTATCCAGCTTTGTTGAAAAAGAGAAAATCACAGTTAAATTCCTTGCTACACCCTTAACTGATCATAGAGCAATTCATATTAATATCCAACTTTCTACTACAGACGATGTACCACTCAGATCTTCATACTGGAAATTAAACTACTCTTTGTTAGAGCATGATGCAGTTAAATCTGAAATCTGTAAATTGATTTCACATTTCTGGAACAAGGCTGAAAGAGAAAGATTGTACAACACCAATTGGGAACTGTTCAAATTTGAAGCAGGTAAATTCTTAAGAAGATATGGGTCGTCAATTTCTAAATCTAAAAGAGCAGAGGAAGAAGAAATTATAACAAAAATCACCTCATTCTTTCAAAGACCCCCTGATGAAATCACTGAAGAGGATAGACTTAATTTTTTAGACCTGCAAAAAAAATTAGATGACATTTATCGTCGCAAGGCAGAAGGTGCATTTATTAGGTCCAGGAAGAGATGGTTAGAAGAAGGGGAACAAAATTCAGCGTATTTTTTTAGGCTTGAAAAACTGCGTGCTAAAACCAACTCCATCCATCAATTAAATATAAATGGCGTCATAACTGACGATGCTAAACTAATCTCGAACTATTGCTGTAATTTTTATAGCAACCTTTATAGCTCACAATACAACCAAGAGCATGCCTCTTTATTCTTAGACTCAATTAAAGACTTACGCATCCTCAGTACTGTGGATAAGGACTTTTGTGACACCGTTTTTACTGTAGAAGAAGTCTCTGATGCCATTGCTGCTCTTAAGAAGAACAAATCACCAGGAAGTGATGGTTTAACCGCAGAATTTTACAAAGCCTTTTCAACACATTTAGCCCCTTTTCTTCTACAGGTTTTCTTAGAAAGCATAGGAAAAAATGCCCTTCCTCCTAGTCTCACTCAAGGTCTTATAACCTTAATTCCAAAATCTAAAAAAGATGTGCTGTCTCTCGATAATTGGAGACCCATATGTTTACTCAACAATGACTACAAAATTGTGGCCCTTATTCTCGCCAAAAGAATTAAAGAGGTCTTAGATACAATAATAGATGAGACTCAGTCGGGCTTTATGAGAAATAGACATATATCTAACAATATTAGACTTGTCCTAGACATCCTTGACTATTCTGAGTTGATTTCTGATGAAAGTTTTGTCCTCTTCCTTGATTTCTATAAGGCCTTCGATACGATTGAACACCAATTCATCTTTCGCTGCTTAAAGATGTTGGGTTTTGGTGAATTTTTTTGCACGGCTATTAAGACTCTGTATGCCAACGGCAACAGTTCAATCAAAATGAAAAATGGCACGACTCCAAGGTTTAACTTGAAACGAGGCATCCGCCAGGGATGCCCCATTTCCCCCTACCTCTTCTTACTCTGTACTCAGATTCTCACAAACCATATCACTAACAGTGCAGTGCAAGGAATCTCTATAGCTGACAAAACTGTTATTATCAGCCAACTGGCTGATGACACTACTCTCTTCCTAAAAAATGCTAACCAAGTCCCTGTTGCTCTTCATGTAATCAATGATTTCTCTAAGGCCTCTGGCCTATGCCTTAATCTGAATAAATGTGAGCTATTAGCTGTTAAAAATAGTAACGCAAATTCCATTTGTAATATTCCTGTCAAAGAAGAAGTCACTTATTTAGGGCTCTTGATCTCTAAAAACCAGAATTCGAGATGCATTTTGAACTTTGACCCGATCATTCAAAAAACCAAAGTTAAACTAAATCAGTGGTTGCAGAGGGACCTGTCCCTTAAAGGCAGAGTCCTTCTCACTAAAGCTGAAGGTATTTCTCGGCTCACCTATGCAGCTCTCCCCATACATCTGGATAATAAAACTATCAGAAATATTGACCGTTTACTTTTTGATTTTATTTGGAAAAATCGTACGCATTATATCAAGAAAGGAGTTGTTATGAACGACTATGAACATGGGGGGCTTAACTTCCTAGATTTTGCTACTCTTAATAATACATTTAAAATAAATTGGGCTCGACACTTTCTCAAAAATCCTGTCTCAATTTGGAACTTCATTCCTCAGTACATCTTCTCTCGCTTTGGTGGTTTACACTTTATTCTCAGTTGTAATTATAATGTAGACAAACTTCCTGTAAAATTGTCAGCTTTTCACAGGCAAGTTCTTCTATCGTGGTCTCTAATCTATAAACATAACTTCTCTCCTCACAGGTACTTAATATGGAATAATAGAGATGTTCTTTTCAAGAATAAATCACTTTTTATGGACAGATGGGTTCAGAACAAAATTCTTCTGGTAAGTCAGCTGTTTAATGGAGAGGGACTTTTGCTTACTTATAGGGAATTTTTATCCAAGTATGAATTTCCTGTTACTCCCAGGGAATTCGCCATAGTGTTTGACGCTATCCCATCAGGTACTTTAATGCTTTTCAGAAATCTTCCCAACCCACCCCCCTCAATCTCCGCACCTAATCCAATTGATTCTCACATAGGGAAAATTTGTTTTTCGACCTTTCCCCGTAATAACAACAGATATATACGTGCTCTATTCCAGAAAGATGTTGTTTGTGTTTCTTATGTTGTTTCTTACTGGAATCGTTTTGTGAATAACATTGATTGGAACAAGGTCTGGATGATTCCACACAAATATCTCATCTACAATAAGGTGAAGGAAGTTTCCTTCAGAATTATCCACAAATACTATCCTGCAAATCACTACATGGTTAAATTCAAAAGGGACATAAATACAGACTGTTCTTTCTGTGTGGACTACCCAGAGACTGTGCTACATCTATTTTGGCATTGCCCTTATACGAAAAAACTTTGGAAGGATATCAGTAGATTCATTATAGACTATGTTTCCAAGGACTTTACCCTATCTTGGGAAAATGTTGTTTTTTGTTTTTATAAGTGCTCTAAGAAAGAGGAAAAGGCTTATTTTCTTATAAATCTGTTAATAATTTTGGCTAAATTTTTTATTCATAAATGTAAATTCAGCAAAAAAAACCCTAATTTTATTCATTTTCTTAAAGATGTCGAACAATATATACAGCTTATTGACGGCTCTGACAACAAAAAAGCTGTGAAGACCTTAAACATATGTTCCGCTTTAGGTGTTTTTGTATAATGTAAGGACATGTGATCATACCCCCTGGCAACTCTTTTATATGCTCTCTGTTTGTATTGTATACTGTTTTTGTATGCTGTACTGAATTTTCTTCAATAAATTTATTTAAAAAAAAAAAAAAAAAAAGGGCAAAATTTAAAAAAAAAAAAAAAAAAAAAAAAAGACGGACCTGACGCGGTGACGTATTTCCTGTATCTCCGTGTCTGTTGTCACACGCTGTTCTGCTCTCGCTCTGTCCTTCTGTTTAAACATTGTTCTTTTTATTGCTGTTTCATCGCTATTATGGCGTGTTGTATTTGCTCTGCAGCTGTAGACAGGATGTCTCTGCTAGAGACACGTGTCCGTGAGCCAGAGCAGCTCTTAGCAGGTGATGTTAGCATCGATAGCACTGCAGCTAGCGTTAGCTGCCGGGACGTTAGCACGCCCGCTAGGCCCAGTGAGAGTTGATCCTCGTCGGCAGTGGCTCCGCAGTTTGTCACCGTGGATCGGTGGGGGGGCGGTCTGGTAAGCGGACCGGTCTGCGCTCGCCTCCCCTGGCGGCCGGCCGGTCTATGGTCCCGGCTCGCCCGGTTTCCTCGGCCCCGGCCTCCCCCTCTTCCGCCCGCGGGGCTAAACCCGGTCAGCCTAGACAGAGTAGCACGTTAGTCATAGGCGACTCCATTACCCGCAATATCAGACTAGTGACGCCAGCAACAGTACGCTGTCTACCAGGGGCCAGAGCTCCCGACATAGAAGCTAACCTCAGGGTGCTGGCATCAGCTAGGGAGAAGAAGGACAGTCAGAAACACTCCACCAGTCCACCTAGGAACATTGTTTTTCATGTTGGCACCAATGATATTAGGCTCCGACAGTCAGAGGTAACAAAGAATAGCTTGGTTAGGGCTCTGGACTGCGCTAGGGAGATGTGTCAGCATCCAGTAATAGTCTCTGGCCTCTTGCCTGTGAGGGGAATGATGAGACTTATAGTAGGTTAACAGCTATGAACCGCTGGCTGGCACTACTGTAGGGAACAGGGTTTAGGCTTCGTAGATAACTGGCCTTCCTTCTGGGGCCGCCCCGAGCTGCTGAGAGCTGACGGCCTGCATCCTGCTGGGGCAGGGGCAGCTCTTTTGTCCAGGAATATAGACAGGACCTTACAGCGTGTTTAACACTAGCCATACAGCGCTCGGGCTGCAGGTGATTAGAGAACATGCTAGGGTAGTTGTTGGTGCGGTTGTGGAGTCTGGACTAGGAAACCATCAGTCTCAGTGTTACTAACTATTCCATCAGTCTGTCACCTTCCCTCAGATTTTTAATAAAATGCCCGGGACTTAAACATGTACATTTAAGCACGAGAATCTAACTTCTGCTGCTATCACCAGTGACAATGTATTCAGTGAAGCACCTGATCAGGTTATACAAGACTGTATACCTGAAAGCATCCCAGTTATTTCATCACATCGTGTTTATAGGTCATTACCTCTCAGATTCATTGAGACGCAGTGTCTTATTGAGATTAATACATCCTCAGCTGTTAAACCGTTTAATAATCATGTTAGTGATACTACCACATTTCAATTTGGCCTTTTAAATATTAGATCGTTGTCATCTAAGGCCTTGCTTGTGAACGGTTTAATTCTTCAGCATGGCCTGGATATGATTGCTTTAAATGAAGCTTCACCACCTGATTTTACATACGCTCATGCCGCAAGGGCTGATAAACAGCGTAGAGGTGTTGCTTTAGTCTACAAATCTATTCTGAACCTGACTTCTCATCTAGATATTCATTTGACCTCTTTTGAGGCTCTTGTTCTAAAACCCTCGCCTACAGCTGTAAACAGCAGGCTTCATCTTGTAGTAGTCTATAGACCGTCTGGTCCCTAGTCTTTATTCTTAGAAGAATTTGGTGAATTCATTTTGGATCTAATTACTCAATCTGACGAGGTTATAGTGACTGGTGATTTTAACATTTAAATAAGGCTAGTGATCCGTTGTGTAAAGCTTTCTTAACCCTCCTTGACATGTTAGGTTTCACTCAGTGGGTACATGAAGCAACTCATTCCAGTGGTAATACCCTAGATCTGATTCTATCGCGTGGTATAAATGTTACTGCTGTGACTGTCTCTCCTCTTACGTCAGTGATATCTGACCATTTTCTTATTACTTTTAAAGCAGCCTTTATTTGTCCAGATGGCATTACTCCTGATGTAGTCACTACTCGCCATATCGGCTTGTCAATGGTATCTAAACTTAGTGAGCTTCTGCCTGAGGTATTGACTCCTTTTACTGTAGCATCAGGATCAGTCAAAAACTATACTAGTGACCTAAACTCAGCTCTCTCTAGTCTGTTGGACTCAGTTGCACCTCTAAAAGACCTGCTGCACCATCCACACTCAGAGCAGCACCACTAAAAAGCCCACAATGTACAAAGATACTTACAGACCCATCAGGGAAATATGACTGTGATGTTCTGTGGCAGATTTGAATACAAAAGCATGCCACAAAAACGGATGAAGAAAGTTCACTTTACGTGGCTTTTAGATAACAGCAGAGATTAAAAACAGAACAGTCTGTCAGACTAGCAAATGAAGGAACAGGACATCACATTTCTGAGTCTGCATAATAAGGTAAAAGTACAAACAGGCAGGTCAGGTGCAACATAATTCAGAAATGCTCAGCGGTCAAGCAGACCATTGGACAACCTGGCAAGGAATGATTGAAAATGGGTTGGTATTCAGTCAACAATGAGAGACTAATAAGGGGAGGCAGTGAGAAGGGAAAATCTGGTGAAGAGAATGAGCTGATGCAAGCATGAGCGGTAGGCTCTGAAGTGGTAGGACAGTTAGGGATAAGGCATAAAGACAAATAGAACTGCTATATATAGCTAGCTACTGTATATTGGGTTTGTGATATGCAGAGAGGAGTGCATGTATGTATCTGCATGCAGGTAAAACAAGACTACCACTCTTCACACAGATAGCACAACATAATAATTGTGTTCACTGGTGTTTAAATATCTGCGCTGCCGAGTTAAAACTAAAAAGATCTGCATGCTTCACAGTCAGCCTTCAAAAAACAACTGATGCTGCTGAGTTACATCAAAACTCAATTTAATAACTTTCACCCTATGGTGACATAGGGTGCATCAGGATGGTATTTCTTTGGGGTGAATGCAAGCAGACAGCAATGCCACAGCTGGATGCCACTGAGTGAGGTGACGCCCATGTAAAGAAATATTCCAAACAAGGCCGACGTGGGAATCCATTTAAGAATGGGCTCCATAAACATGGACACACCTTGACACAGATGAAGAGTCACATGATGAGGATACAACTTAATATTTCATGACATGCAGTGAGGCGACATAAGACAGAATCATTAAATAGCACGTACCAACCAGCAGTGCCACCACAATGCCACTGATCCTCTGCTCTATCACCTTCTCAATCATAGGCTTTGGTCCTTTGGTCATAACGGTGAGGGCATTGGCGTTGGTGAGGGATCACCCACTATTGAACTATATCCTGCCATGGCAACTAAAATTAGCAAATCCAAGTAGAATCCAGATCCTTTTACCATCTTCCGCCCAGGTTTGCTGATAATGAGGCTGTCAACAGGTGCAATATGAATCAAGTTTGATTAAACTGGGAAATATATTTTCTGACTTTGACAATTCATTGAGTGATGTGATGTTGACTCCATTGCAATCTGACACTCCAGAAAGATCAGAATGAAGACAAATATAGCTGCGAGAATGGATGAAAACATCCCCCACACAGGGAAAGTCTTATGCTCTCCAAGGGGGTTGATTAGCCAGCCTCTTTTGGATGGGTTGGACACGATCATACCTTTGGGAGCAACCCAGTTTCTGGAAGACAATTTCTTTCGGTTTAGAAAATCTCTTTTTGGTCACTGCTCCCTCCCCCCACTCTTTAAGTTGCAGTACCATATAGATGTGGAGTAGCCCAGTACTCCTCACTAGTAGGGTGTGCCAATCTAATTTATCCACAGGGATCAATAAAGTAATGTTTTATCTTATGTCTTGTCATCTAGAAATATTCATTCCACTGTATAGTCTTCTAGAGATAATGTGAAGCTTCTGGAGTGACTCAAATCTCTTGCATTTCACGTATAAATTCCCTTTGGTAATAACATACAAGCATTACCCTTTGATAATGCTTGTACGTTAAACCCCAAGAGAGTTAGAAAATAAATAGAAAGATACTTAGTTGACAAATCTGGAGGACAGAAGCCTCGATTTGTTTCAACTTTGGAATACATATTTGTATGTAGAAGGACTGCAGATTTTATTTCTTAACACTTCAAGTTTCAAGTTTATTTATTGTTACATAGCCCAGATTCACAGAAATGTCTCAAAGGGCTTTACAATCTGCACATGGACGATATCCCTCTGACCTTTGTGCACTGCGAGCAGTACGACCCTCACATCGGATAAGGAACAACTCCCCCCAAAACCCTTTTAACAGGGAAAAAATGGATGGGAGAAACCTCAGGAAGACTAGAGGAGGGACCCCTCTTCCAGGAGTGGACAGACGAAGCAATAGATATGACATGTACAGATTAACAACACAATAATATTAGTAACAATAATAAATGTATGACAAAGGCACGCTGATCCATCCAGTAGAGTCACCACCAGCCGATGAAGCACACAGAGGTCATCGATTGCAGAGGATCCACCACTCTGAGGACAGACCAAACAGTGCCTAAGTCATTGATCTCAAAAAAGTTATAGTTTAAGGTTACTCTGCCAAAACCCAAAAACCACAGCAGAACCAAATGAGGCAGAACCAGACTCCCCTAGTGGATGGTGATGCAGATCCATTGTGTAGCTTTTGATATCGCCAGCCACGGAAGCAGACAGAGGTAGCCGATTGCCGATGATCCACCACACAAAGGCCTGTGAGAGAGAACAGGAGAGGGAGGGAGAGAGACAGAGAGAACAGGGGGAGAGTGGTGCTAGAGGGACCAGAATAGCAGAGGATTAATGGGAGGCAGGGGCCTAACTAAGAAATCCTACGGCTCATCGGCAGGACTAGGCTAAACCTAAACAATGAGATTACTGCCCCCCCCCCCCCCTGATATTACTTGTATGTTAGGTAGAACATATATGTTTTGAGTCTAGATTTAAAGACATCTACGGATTCAGACTGTCTAATACCAGTAGGGAGGTTATTCCACAAGAAAGGGGCACGATATGAGTGGCCAGCTGACTTATTTTTAACTCTAAGAACACACAAGAGACCAGTATTCTGAGAGCGGAGAGCCCTAGTCGGCGTGTAAGGTTTAACAAGATCAGACAGATAGGTTGGAGCAAGCCCATTAATGCTTTTGTATGTCAATAAGAGTACCTTAAAATTGCATCTAACATGAATCGGGAGCCAGTGTAATGCAGCTAATACTGGGGTGATATGGTCAAATTTCCTAGTTTTAGTTAATATTCTTGCTGCTGTGTTCTGAACCATCTGAAGGCCCCTAGTACCAGACGTAGGCAACCCTGATAACAGAACATTACAATAGTCAAGTCTAGAGGACACAAAGGCATGAATTAAAATTTCTGCATCAGCCATGGCTAGAGAGCACCTAATTTTGGAGATATTACGTAGATGAAAGAAGGCGATCTTTGTCACATCTTTAATATGCTGGTCAAAGGAGAGCGTTGAATCTAACGTTACTCCAAGGTTCTTGACTGTTGAACTATGGGTTATAAGACAGTTATCTACATATATTGTTAGGTGTTGAAATTGGTTTCTATGTCGGGCAGGGCCAATGATTAACATCTCTGTTTTGTCTGGGTTTAGGAGCAAGAAATTACTGGACATCCAACTATTCACGGCAGAAAGACAGGCCTCTAGTTTAATTAATTCAGATCGATCATCTGCTTTTAAGGGCATGTAAAGTTGTGTGTCATCATCATAACAATGGAAACTTATTCCAAAGCTGCGTATAATTTGACCAAGAGGTGCAACATACAGGGAGAATAACAGAGGACCAAGTACAGACCCCGGAGGTACGCCATATTTGACGTCGGAGAAGGCAGAAGTTTTATTATTGTAGGAGATGCATTGAGTCCTATCAGATAGATAAGATTTTAACCAAGCAAGAGCTAACTCACAGACACCAAAATGTCTCTCCAGTCGGTCAAGGAGTATACAGTGATCTATAGTGTCAAACGCTGCACTAAGATCCAAAAGTAAGAGAACAGAAGTGGTATCAGAGTCCAGATTTAATAGGAGATCATTCACAACTTTGGTAAGTGCTGTTTCAGTGGAATGGCGGGCCCGAAAAGCTGATTGGAATGGTTCGAAAAGACCGCTTAATGATAAATAATCTAAGAGCTGTTGAGATACTACCGTTTCTAGTACTGTAGGTAAGAATGGAAGTGTAGAAACTGGTGTATAATTATTTAAAGACTCTTGGTCAAGATGTGGCTTTTTAAGCAGAGGTTTAACTACGGCCTCTTTAAAGCTAATGGGAACAACACCAGTTGCAAGAGAAATATTAACTACATTTAACATAGTAGGGCCCAGCAATTGCCATAATTCTTTAACTAGTTTAGCTGGGAGAGGGTCTAAGAGGCATGTAGTAGGTTTAGAGATTGAGACCAACTTCGATAATTCTTCCACAGAGACGGTCTCAAAGTGTGTTAAAGAGAGAAGTTGGGTTTTAACACCCAGAGAAGGAACCACGTCAAATTTTGATCCAGGTGAAGCTGAAGAAGTAATTTTATGTCTAATGTTATCAATTTTACAGGAGAAAAAATCTTGGAAATCATCAGCCGCAAATAACAAGCTGCTTGTCGTTGGCTGTTTCTGGGTCAATCTGGCTACGGTATTAAACAGAAATCGAGGATTGTGTTTATTTTTGCTTATTAATCTGGAGAAATAGGCAGCTTTAGTGGTCGACGGAGCACGCATGTAGTTTAAGACACACTCGTGCTAATAGATCTAGCATAATTTAGATTTTGATTTACGCCACCTGCGCTCTAAACTCCTACAGGCCCGTCTGAGAGCGCACGTCTCCTAATCAAACCATGGTGTAGACCTGCGCACCCCTATGGTTTTAGTTTTTAGAGGTGCAACTGAGTCCAACAGACTAGAGAGAGCTGAGTTTAGGTCACTAGTATAGTTTTTGACTGATCCTGATGCTACAGTAAAAGGAGTCAATACCTCAGGCAGAAGCTCACTAAGTTTAGATACCGTTGACAAGCCGATATGGCGAGTAGTGACTACATCAGGAGTAATGCCATCTGGACAAATAAAGGCTGCTTTGAAAGTAATAAGAAAATGGTAAGATATCACTGACGTAAGAGGAGAGACAGTCACAGCAGTAACATTTATACCACGTGATAGAATCAGATCTAGGGTATTACCACTGGAATGAGTTGCTTCATGAACCCACTGAGTGAAACCTAACATGTCAAGGAGGGTTAAGAAAGCTTTACACAACGGATCACTAGCCTTATTTAAATGTTAAAATCACCAGTCACTATAACCTCGTCAGATTGAGTAATTAGATCCGAAATGAATTCACCAAATTCTTCTAAGAATAAAGACTAGGGACCAGACGGTCTATAGACTACTACAAGATGAAGCCTGCTGTTTACAGCTGTAGGCGATGGTTTTAGAACAAGAGCCTCAAAAGAGGTAAAATGAATATCTAGATTAGAAGTCGGGTTCAGATTAGATTTGTAGACTAAAGCAACACCTCTACGCTGTTTATCAGCCCTTGCGGCATGAGCGTATGTAAAATCAGGTGGTGAAGCTTCATTTAAAGTAATCATATCCAGGCCATGCTGAAGAATTAAACCGTTCACAAGCAAGGCCTTAGTTGACAACGATCTAATATTTAAAAGGCCAAATTGAAATGTGGTAGTATCACTAACATGATTATTAAACGGTTTAACAGCTGAGGATGTATTAATCTTAATAAGACACTGCGTCTCAATGAATCTGGGAGGTAATGACCTATAAACACGATGTGATAAAATAACTGGGATGCTTTCAGGTATACAGTCTTGTATAACCTGATCAGGTGCTTCACTGAAGAATACATTGTCACTGGTGATAGCAGCAGAAGTGAGATTCTCGTGCTTAAATGTACATGTTTAAGTCCTGGGCCATTTTATTAAAAATCTGAGGGAAGGTGACAGACTGATGGAATAGTTAGTAACACTGAGACTGATGGTTTCCTAGTCCAGACTCCACAACCGCACCAACAACTACTCTAGCATGTTCTCTAATCACCTGCAGCCCAAGCGCTGTATGGCTAGTGTTAAACACGCTGTAAGGTCCTGTCTATATTCCTGGACAAAAGAGCTGCCCCTACCCCAGCAGGATGCAGGCCGTCAGCTCTCAGCAGCTCGGGGCGGCCCCAGAAGGAAGGCCAGTTATCTACGAAGCCTAAACCCTGTTCCCTACAGTAGCGCCAGCCAGCGGTTCATAGCTGTTAACCTACTATAAGTCTCATCATTCCCCTCACAGGCAAGAGGACACTGGGTTAATGTGTAACTATGAAGAAGTCTTTACTGAAACAGTGAATGGACATCATAATCTCCAGGAACTCACCATTCCAGGAAGAAAAGTGCCATTTTTGAACTGACACAGAAAGATAGCAATGAAGAAGCAGGCTAACATGAGGCACATGGACAGTAGGGCAGTGCTGGGACAAGGCGGTTTAATGGTGTTTCCAGTAGCATTGTCATACACAAGTTCCTCTACCACCTTTGGGAACGAGGGATTTTCTGGAGTTGAATTTACATGATCGCAATTCACAAGCACTGGGTTGTCCTGAAATATCTAATGAGAAAACAGGGAAGATTAGAAGAAGAAGAAATATACTTTATTAATCCCCGCAGGAAAATTACATTGTCACTCAGGTGTATACATGTTTTTTTGTGTTAGTTAACAGTCAGTGTATACACAGGCCCCCTGAACACAGCACACAAGGGGGCCTGTAAGCATGCAGTTAGTACACACATCAAACTACACACATCACAAAGCAGAGTGACGGGCAGCGGCTTCCTGAACGTGCCCCAAATTGAACAGCTTGTAGGGGGGACGGCGCCTTGCTCAAGGGCGCCTCGGCAGTGGCTGGGAGGTGAGCTGATGCCCCCCACCGTCAGCTCACACTCCGGTGATATCCTGGCAGGAGCGGGATTCGATCCACTCATATAACCTGGATATGAGAAAGTTCAGTACAATCAAAAACATTTAATGTTTCCCATCTATTTGGATGGATGCAGTATGTCAGTTGGTGGGTGAAGGTAGGTTTACCATTGCTAGCTTGGCAAAGGTTTCTTTGATGAAGATGAGGAAAATAAGGATGAAGAAGATTTCCTGGGTGAATGTCGAGACATAACGCATCAGGAAGCTGCAGTCCAAGGCTACAGTCACCACAACGATGATAACCATCCACCATCCAACCCACACTCTCGCTACAATGTACTCAATGTCCTCAGACTGACAGAACTGAATGAAAGACAAGAGAATAAGTTGAGTTTGGTATGATCATATGGACAAACCAAGCAAAACTGAAGTTCAATCAGATCCGGATAGGGTTCTCTGTATAACTTACAGTGAAGAAGGCTTCTTCAAACAGTAACAGAGGACCAGTGAAACCAATGACTAGGATGGGCTGAGCTGCAATAAAGAAGAAGAGGATCCCCTGAATGCTCTTCAGGTGGAGGTGTAGCAGAGTTGGAAACTAGGGAAGAAAAAAACAAATATTTGAATGCAACAATCCAATATTAACAAACAGGTCCACCAAAAAAATGGAATTTTTGTATGTGATATTGGGTGTAATGAGTCTCACCCCTACGAGAACTGGTGGATTGAAGCCCGTCTTTCAGTAGTTTCTTCTGGAAGCTGATTATAGGGGTGAGCATCGCTTTATTCTGGATTTCAGTTGGTGGAATGACAATGCTCCAATCCATGAAGTTGCGCACAGCGTCCGTCAGCTCACTGGCACTATTTGCCTGAAGGGCTGCTTGATTGAACACCTGGGATGGTCATAGTGTAGGGGGAATAGAATCTTCACTGAATTTATACCACACAGCAGTAGTTAAGTCCACCTACATTTAACTCATCATGCCATATTGACAAAATATTAAAATTGGTCTAAATTGTTTATTAAAACTAGGTTTAGTCCCCACAGGATTTGGGACTCAATCAAGACTTTGGATTTATGCATCAACGACTGAATATGAAATTGTCAAATGATAGCTATGAGTTCTGTCACTGTGTCACTGCTCACACATACATATACAAGTTTGTTTAAAAAAAAAAGGAAAGTTCACTCACTTAATCAGCCAGAAGGGCTGCCATAGCACGACCAGTCTCGTGGTAGTTTAAATCACCCTCGGTGGGGCCCACCATGACAAAGACAAAGCATACAGGCATTGAGGCAAGCACCTCATGTTCCTTCAGACGCACAAACTTAACAGTGGGTCTTTCCAGAAAGTCCAAAGCTCCTAGTTCAAACAGACAGAAATGTCAAACTCTTAAATAAGCCCACACACGTAGGCAAAGGAACACATGGAAACATGCAAGCAAACAACGTAGACACTAGCTCACCCACGAGCACCATGGAGGCCTCCACGAGGTCGGATCCGTCCGTCTGAGGGAACAGAGAATTAACAGAGGTGAGCCATTGTACATGTACAATGTACAGTTTATGATTTACATTTTACAACCAAACATTTGACAATTCATGATCACTGTCATGATCTTATCATTGTTATTACATCAGATCAAGGACAGATTGACATGAATTATCCATAAATGGATGATTTTACCCTTTCTTTGACTGAAAACTTCTGCAGGTCCACCCCTTGAGACGAAGCTCGACTCACCAGGTCATCTGATTGGCTTTGGGGAGAAAACCACATGTGTTACTGGGTGTTTTTGTGTCACACTGAAGAGTTAGTGACAGCATTGATAGATTATTTATTCCCTGCAGTCTTTCAACATCACAGGCAATTAGAAATTAATGAATGAGATGAGATGAAATACTTTTGAAATCTGCTTCTGTCATGTTCCCAGTTCCAGTTTTCCCTCCTGTCCTCTGTATCCTCAATTCACTCCAACTCAATCCACTCATTCCTGTCACTTGTGTTGCTGCCGTCATCTCCACTCAGGCTCCACTCTACTCATGTTCTGCTCACCTCAGTTCACTGCCAGGTTGTTAGTTACTCATCTTACTCTTCAGGTTTCTTCTACTTCCGTGTTATTTTTGCTTGTTTCCTGAATTTTGCCTGTTTGATTGTTCCTTGCCTGATCTTCTGATTAGGATTTTGCTGATTAAAGCTATGAAAGTGGACTTATCCCTGGGTGTTCTGTATTTGGGTCCAAACCACACCCATGACAGCTTTGTTAGTTTGACAAAAATGATTTATACTTTTCTTATATGAGAAAGTGAGAGTTTCACTTCTGTCTACTATATTTTGAAGTCATCTGAACAACAATCGAGGTTTGTGTTGTAGTAGGATGCAATTTTGTTAGGCATTTCAAGGTATTTACAAAATAGTACCAGACTGTCACTCACTTGATCTTTCATGGTCAAATAAAGACAGGGGTTTTATTGGTTAATAAAACAATCTTTGTGGCATCTCCAGCATCCATAAAGTCAGCTTTTTATGATAAAATTGTTTCATATGTTATTTATGCATCATTTCACCGCGGCGTCCTGAGGGTGGTTAGACTTTGCACTTCATTTAATAGTATACTTGCAAATAGCATTTCACCGGTGACCTGCTATGACATGAAAGTTATGAATTTGAGTTTTGATGTAACTCAGCAGCATTAGTTGTTTTTTGAAGGCTGACTGAAGCATGCAGATCTTTTTAGTTTTAACTCGGCAGCGCAGATATTTAAACACCAGTGAACACAATCATTATGTTGTGCTATCTGTGTGAAGAGTGGTAGTCTTGTTTTACCTGCATGCAGATACATACATGCACTCCTCTCTGCATATCACAAACCCAATATACAGAAGCTAGCTATATATAACAGTTCTATTTGTCTTTATGCCTTATCCCTAACTGTCCTACCACTTCAGAGCCTACCGCTCATGCTTGCATCAGCTCATTCTCTTCACCAGATTTTCCCTTCTCACTGCCTCCCCTTATTAGTCTCTCATTGTTGACTGAATACCAACCCATTTTCAATCATTGCTTGCCAGGTTGTCCAATGGTCTGCTTGACCGCTGAGCATTTCTGAATTATGTTACACCTGACCTGCCTGTTTGTACTTTTACCTTATTATGCAGACTCAGAAATGTGATGTCCTGTGTTATGTACGCCTACGTGTGTATTTTGTGAGTACTGTGTTTAGGTGTGAATGTGCATGTGGGTGTATGTGGGAGAGATGGGTGTGGTGTGTCTGTGTCCTGTGTTTTGTTTTCTCTAGGCCCAGAGCACCCAATCCAGCTCCAGTGCCTGCCTGGAGCTGTCCAACAAGGAGCTTCCATTTTACCTGCTGATCACTCCACCTGCAGCCAGTTACCACAACTACCTGAAATTGCATGTCCCGCCCCAAACACACCCGGTATATAACTTCTTTGTTTGCCATTCAGTAAAAGCTACATCTTGAATCTGTCATCTCTGAAAGCTACATCTTGAATCTGTCATCTCTAAAAGCAACATCTTGACTCTATCTCATCTCTCAGGTTTTGTCTATCTCATATCTCATCTCAGCTCTCCTTCTGTCTATCTTGGTTTCATGTTTTGTGTGGCGAGTACTGCCATTTTAGTTTAGTTATCCTTTGTTAGTTATTTGTATGTTGTTAGTCCATGGCCTAGGGGTAGCTAGACAGAGGCCTCTACACATTACCACACTTAGTATTCTTCTGTCTAGAAACACTAGTTAGGAGGATGTTGTTTTTCTATTGTATTTTTGGTCAGTT
Organism: Antennarius striatus; assembly: GCF_040054535.1. Lineage (NCBI taxonomy): Eukaryota > Metazoa > Chordata > Actinopteri > Lophiiformes > Antennariidae > Antennarius > Antennarius striatus. The sequence goes on along the minus strand of NW_027172342.1, from coordinate 136,972 downwards.
TCTGACTGTCTCGGTAGTGTAGGTAGGCAGGGTTATTATTTTCTTTTTTAGTTACCTGCATTGTTTAGTTTGTGTTTCTGTTCTAGATTATTTTTGTTAATTTTGACAACATCCATTGCCCTAGACCATGTGACATCATTTTTGAGTTTGGCAGTCTCACCGGTTTTGTGGTCCAGTCTTGTGTTGAATTATATAAAAACATCTGTTACAACTGAAAAGTCTTTTGTGTTTGCTCCACTTTATTTCCACTTTCAGCTGCTCGAGTTCCTGTTTGCTTAACATCCGGGTTTTTGGTTTATGTTACTGCCATTTATTCAAATACAATAGTTATATTCGGCAGGGTTGTAACATAAAATGGGGGCTCGTCCGGGATCCTCTCGAGCAGTGGTGTGAGTAATTTGTACGTTTGACGGCTAGCTTGCTAGAGCTTTGTGGGTGTGGTCACCTTTGCTAGGGTTTGTAGGGTACTGTGGTACGAGTGAGGTGCCTAGTCCTGCTTTGATTAAAGATGGCTGCTGGTGGTAAGTTTGATTTGGAGGCCTTTGTTAGTGACCCGTCCATTGTATATTTGAATGACTGCCGCAAGGATGAATTATTTTGTATTGCGGAACACTATACAATTGCTGTTAGCAAGCGTGCCCGAAAGCGGGAGATTAAGGCTGCCATAGCAGATAGATTACTGGAGCTTGGCTTTGTCACCCAGCCTGAAACACCCCCTAAACCATTTGAGGATGGTCACCCTGCTGCCCAGCCTCAGGAGGCAGGGAGTAGTGGAGGAGAGGTGTTGGAGATCTCACCCCAACCCTCTGATGGTGAGGAGTTCTGCCCGACAGTCTCTGAGACTGGTTCTGTTGCTCTAGGACCAGACAGGACCGCTAGAGCTAAGCTTAAGGTTAGGTTGGCTCGGATGCAGATGGAGAAGCAAGCTGCGCAGGAGGCTTTGAAGCTTGAGTTGGAGCACAAGCTAGCCCTGCGCAGACTAGAAATTGAGGCAGAGACCAGAATAAGGTTGCGTAAACTGGAGCTGGAGAACGTAACAGCAGGCTCCCATTTCTCTGAGCGTGACGTGCGACGTCTTGTAGATCTCCCCCCATTCAGAGAAACAGAGGTTGACGCGTACTTTGCCACATTTGAGAGAATTGCTATGGCCCTTAAATGGCCAAGAGATGTTTGGCCCACATTAATGTTGGGGAAGCTGTCTGGGAAAGCCCAAGATGTTGTAGCTTTTCTTTCCCTAAAAGACAGCATGGACTATGATTTAGTCAAAGCTGCCGTGCTCCGCGCTTATGAACTGGTGCCAGAACCATATAGGCAACAGTTCAGAGAGTATCGTAAAAACATCTCACAGACATTTGTAGAGTTCGCCAGGGAGAAAGGAACTTTGTTTGACAAGTGGTGCTCAGCAAGTAAAGTCATTGACTTCAACTCCCTCCGTGAGCTAATCCTATTAGAGGAGTTTAAAAAGTGTGCGCCTGAGCGCTGTGTCGTTTATTTGAATGAGCAAAAAGTGACTTCATTGAGCGAGGCTGCAGTTTTTGCGGACAAATTTACCCTTACGCATAAAAATGTGTTTGTACCATCTCGAGTGAAAGCTACGGATGCTGCTCAAGTAGCTCCAACCAAAGCATCTCTTTCCAAGCCGCCCTCCACATGTACCAAAGAGGAGCGAGAGTGTTTTTACTGTCACAAAAAGGGGCACATCATAGCTGACTGTTTCCTCGCTAAGAGAAAAAATGCTAGCTCGTCTAAACCCACGGCATTTTGTCACACTGTGTTACAAGAGAGTGCTGGCACTGCTAATGGCAGTGACTGCTATGACCCATTTACCTTTGAGGGTACAGTATCCCTTATTGGGAATCCAGAGGTTGCAAAGCCAGTCCGTGTGAGAGACACCGGAGCATCGCAGTCCTTTTTATTGGACGGGGTATGTTAGTGTCCCCCTGCACCAGGTTCAAATTGACACCAGCCTGGTTTCGGGTTGCTTTAAGGTAGCTGTGCGCTCTACTTTACCCGTGCCAGGCATTGATTTTATCATGGGGAATGATATAGCGGGAGGTAAAGTCTACCCTGTGTTAGAGGTCCTAAAACGACCTGAGATGCATGTTCCTTTAGATGACGTGGGATAATCCTCTGGGATTTATCCTGCTTGTGTGCTCACCCGCTCACAAGCCCCGAAAGTGGGATGAGCAGGTTAACCTTGCAGAGACAGTTTTAGCCACTCCCCTTACATGTGATACTCTACCACCTGAGTGCCTGGTTAAACAGGTTGGAGAGAAATCACTCAAAGCTGATATGCCTTCCATAACGTTACCAATAACTCGAAAACAGCTCATGATAGCCCAGAAAAGGGATTCAACACTTACCCCTTGTTTTAAAGCTGCCATCACTCTTGATGCGGCAAAAACCAGACCAGTAGCCTATTATGTGGAGGAAGGACTTTTAATGAGAAAGTGGTCCTCTCCTGTTTCAGCTGGCCTGGACTGGGGTGTAGTGACCCAGGTCGTGGTACCTGTAGAGTATCGCCAGCAGGTGTTGTCATTGGCCCATGACAATCCCTGGGCTGGTCATCTGGGCATATCCAAAACATACAATCGAGTGATACAACATTTTTTCTGGCCTAAGTTAAAATCCATGGTGGTCCAGTATTGTAGGTCTTGCCACAGTTGCCAGGTTGGGGGAAAGCCAAACCAAGCTATTCCACCTGCCCCTCTGCATCCAATCCCAGTAGTAGGGGAACCCTTCAGCCAGGTCATTGTTGACTGTGTGGGGCCTTTGCCGCTGAGTAAATTCGGTAACCAATATTTACTGACCATTATGTGTGCCACCACTCGATTCCCAGAGGCGATACCACTTTGTGTAATTACTACAAGGGCAATAGTCAAGGCATTGACAAAGTTTTTTTCCACTTTTGGTTTTCCTAAAACCCTCCAAACTGACCAAGGTTCTAATTTCCTGTCACGCATTTTCAAACAGGTGATGGCGATATTAGGTATAACACACAAGGTTTCTTCAGCGTACCATCCACAATCACAAGGTGCCTTGGAACGCTGGCATCAGACTCTGAAGTCAGTGCTACGCAAGTATTGTTTGGAGAGTGGGAAAGACTGGGACGAGGGTGTCCCATTTGCTTTGTTTGCACTTAGAGAGGCTGTGCAAGAGTCTCTTGGTTTTAGTCCGGCCGAATTGGTTTTCGGGCACACTGTTCGGGGCCCTCTGCAGGTCCTGAAAGAGCAGGTGATGTCCTCAGGTCCGGCCACTAAGTCCATCAATGTGCTAACGTATGTTAGTAAATTTCGAGAGCGTCTACATCAGGCCTGCGCTCTAGCGAAGGAGGGACTTGGCACGTCCCAGCACACTTTGAAGGTTCGTTATGATCAAGGCGCTGTAGTACGCTCGTTTAATGTTGGAGATCAAGTGCTGGCTCTTCTGCCAATTCAAGGCTCATCATTGTCTGCCCGTTTTTCAGGTCCATATACTATTGAGGGGAAGCTCAGCGACACCGACTACATCATTTGTACACCTGGCCGTAGAGGCGTAGAGTGTGTCACATCAACATGCTGAAGCTGTATCATACTAGACCTCAGCCAGAGGAGAGTGTCTCACCCGACTCTGTTGCCACCGTGTCCACGGTATATCGCTCAGACAGTGATGAGGATGGCCTAGTGCTACGGAATGCCTCACAGCAATGCACCAGGTTATCCAACTCAGAAATATTGACCAACTTACAAACTCACTTAAGCCACCTCAGTGATGAGCAGTACAGGGATATTGTGAAACTGCTTAGTGATTATCCTATGATTTTTGGTGATACTCCAACCCGCACTACAGTCATCCAGCACGATATTGACGTGACCAACTCGGCACCAATCCGTCAGCACCCCTACCGTGTCAATGCTACAAAACGTGCTATTATGAAAGAGGAAGTTAAATACTTACTAGAAAACAACCTAGCCTGTAGCAGCTCAAGTCCTTGGAGTTCACCGTGCTTGTTGGTACCCAAGCCCGATGGTACGTCCAGGTTCTGCACTGACTTCTGAAAGGTAAATGCCGTTACAGTCCCAGATTCCTATCCGCTCCCACGGATGGAGGACTGTATTGACAACATCGGTTCTGCACGTTTTGTTAGCAAACTTGACCTTCTCAAAGGGTACTGGCAGGTCCCATTAACACCTCGTGCTTCCACTATCCCAGCCTTTGTAACACCTGATGATTTCCTGCAGTATAATGTTCTGGCCTTTGGGATGCGTAATGCTCCAGCCACCTTCCAAAGGCTGGTTAACACTGTACTGTCAGATGTTCCCCGATGCAATGCCTATCTCGATGACCTGGTCGTGTATACAGACACTTGGGAGGACCACACCAGGATATTAAAGTTAGTGTTTGATAGGCTTGCAAATGCTTCGTTAACTGTTAACCTTGCAAAATGTGAATTTGGTAAAGCAACAGTCACATATCTAGGGAAGCAGGTTGGACAGGGTACAGTTAAAGCTTTGGAGGCTAAGGTTCAGGCTATAGCTACCTTTCCTGTGCCTAAGACCAAGCGCGAGCTTCGCCGGTTCATAGGCATGGCTGGTTATTATCGCTCCTTTTGTAGGAATTTTAGTTCAGTTATAGCCCCCTTAACTAGTCTTCTTAGTTCAGCCCGACAGTTCAGCTGGTCTGCTGAATGTCAACATGCCTTTGAGAGCGCCAAGGCGCTGTTATGTAGTGCCCCGGTATTAGCTGCTCCAGACTTTAAACTTCCATTTAAACTGGAGGTTGATGCGAGCGCTCTGGGAGCTGGTGCAGTGTTACTTCAAGAAAGTACAGGCGGATTTGATCACCCCCTCTGTTTGTTTTCAAGAAAGTTTAACAAGGCCCAACTAAACTATTCCACCATAGAGAAGGAAGGCCTTGCTTTATTGTGGGCACGGCAACATTTCGAAGTGTACGTAGGATCTAGCTCCGCCCCTGTGTTGGTGTACACCGATCATAATCCCTTAGTGTTTTTAACAAGAATGTACAACCAGAACCAGCGCTTAATGCGTTGGGCTCTTGTGATCCAGAACTACAACCTGGAAATACGACATAAGAAGGGTACAGATAATGTTTTGGCGGATGCTTTATCACGTGCACATTAGAGGCTTGAAGGGTGTGTGACAGCGGGGACAACTGCACTATAGACTGCACTATATAACTGTAGTTTAGTTATATCCATGCAGGTTGTTCCGGGTTTGTTTTAAACAAACATGTATGTAACCAGTACATGTTTGTTCATGTTGGTGGACGTGTTACGTACGCCTACGTGTGTATTTTGTGAGTACTGTGTTTAGGTGTGAATGTGCATGTGGGTGTATGTGGGAGAGATGGGTGTGGTGTGTCTGTGTCCTGTGTTTTGTTTTCTCTAGGCCCAGAGCACCCAATCCAGCTCCAGTGCCTGCCTGGAGCTGTCCAACAAGGAGCTTCCATTTTACCTGCCGATCACTCCACCTGCAGCCAGTTACCACAACTACCTGAAATTGCATGTCCCGCCCCAAACACACCCGGTATATAACTTCTTTGTTTGCCATTCAGTAAAAGCTACATCTTGAATCTGTCATCTCTAAAAGCAACATCTTGACTCTATCTCATCTCTCTGGTTTCGTCTATCTCATATCTCATCTCAGCTCTCCTTCTGTCTATCTTGGTTTCATGTTTTGTGTGGTGAGTACTGCCATTTTAGTTTAGTTATCCTTTGTTAGTTATTTGTATGTTGTTAGTCCATGGCCTAGGGGTAGCTAGACAGAGGCCTCTATACATTACCACACTTAGTATTCCTCTGTCTAGAAACACTAGTTAGGAGGATGTTGTCTTTCTATTGTATTTTTGGTCAGTTTCTGACTGTCTCGGTAGTGTAGGTAGGCAGGGTTATTATTTTCTTGTTTAGTTACCTGCATTGTTTAGTTTGTGTTTCTGTTCTAGATTATTTTTGTTAATTTTGACAACATCCATTGCCCTAGACCATGTGACATCATTTTTAAGTTTGGCAGTCTCACCGGTTTTGTGGTCCAGTCTTGTGTTGAATTATATAAAAACATCTGTTACAACTAAAAAGTCTTTTGTGTTTGCTCCACTTTATTTCCACTTTCAGCTGCTCGAGTTCCTGTTTGCTTAACATCCGGGTTTTTGGTTTATGTTACTGCCATTTATTCAAATACAATAGTTATATTCGGCAGGGTTGTTCCTTCATTTGCTAGTCTGACAGGCTGTTCTGTTTTTAATCTCTGCTGTTATCTAAAAGCTACGTAAAGTGAACTTTCTTCATCCGTTTTTGTGGCATGCTTTTGTATTCAAATCTGCCACAGAACATCACAGTCATATTTCCCTGGTGGGTCTGTAAGTATCTTTGTACATTGTGGGCTTTTCAGTGGTGCTGCTCTGAGTGTGGATGGTGCAGCAGGACACATTTGTGATATGGTTAAGCACCAAAGGAATACCGTACGTGACTGAATGCAGTATGACAAGCCAGTGCAGTGGTGTTCAGTCACCCCTGATAAACATTTATCCATGATTTATGACACAAAAAATAGCAATGGAAAGGTTAGAGTCTTAAACCAGACTCTGGCCCCAGAACTCATCTGGATAAATACCCTCTGCTGTGACTCTAGCTGTATCAGGTCGACGGACCTCAGCTGAACCAGTGGTCATTATTAGAGAGGACTGAAAAGAGGATGAGAGCTTTGGTTTCTTCAGCTGAGTGTTTCAATCATTGCTGCTGCTTGTAAACAGCGACACAAGGACTAAATAATTATCTGATAAAACACTTAAGCATTTAAAGAAGTTCATCACAATTACTATCAGTAGGAATATGTTGAACTGATTTTATTTTCCTGGGTAGCTTATGACCACCCCATTTAAAAATTAAAAGATGCTTCCAAACGAAAAATATCTAGATAAAAATAGCATACGCTACAAAAATGGACCCAAGCAAAACAAACACTCTTGGCTTTATTCTTAATCAAGCTCTTATTTTTTTCTCATTTTTCTTGCCTTATGGAACAAGCAAATGAAAATCTAGGAACCGGATGTCCTTCTAGAGAGAACTGAGTTCACTACATGACAGTGTTCACCTCTAATAAAAGACCTAAGTAAACAGGCAGAGTGACTTGGTCGCCCGAGACAGCGTTTCATAATTAAAGGTTTGATGCTTTATATTCTGTTTAGCTTTCTCTTAGAAAGACACTGAAATCTTCCAGTGTCATTTGCAGCTTTGGATAACAGCATCAGCTGAAAGCCTAAATGTAAGTCATTTATGTTTGAGTCAGTGTTTGGGGATGTCTCAGAAGATACCTGCAGCTTTGAAGGAGAGATTGGAGCATGCGCTTTCGGTCCCGAGGTCTGATCTTCTTGTTAACCATTTCATTGACAATTTTCTCCACCACGCTTTTCAAGGTCTTCTCTCCAAGGCTGAAAATTGTCACACCTATTGTGGAAAAAGATGTAAAAAAGTGAGTTCATGGTTCTGGTTTGTGGGGAGAGAGATAAAGACATAGTTTGAATTACATTACTGGAATATACAGTAAATATCAAAGCTTCAAAGTTTAGGCATCACTTACTGTATATGCTGATTATTGGTAAAGGCGAATGGCATTTTATTAAATCGGTCGTATTAATTTGTGGCAATGCCCCTCATATTTATTTATTGTGCTTTTAATAATTTAAAATAAAGAATAAAATAATCTGTATTCTGGTATTTGTAAGGTGAAGTATAAGTGTCATTCTTCCTCTAGAGTAGAACTACAACATGAAATCCAATCAAAGTACAAATAATTAATGTGTTGACAATGATCCTCACAAACCTGTATTCAGGCTGCGCCACAGCTGGATGAGGCTCTTCAAGGTGGGGTAGGAGGTGTCTGAGGACTCCAACACCCCACCCTCGTGACCCTCCCCTGTCTCCTCCTCCTCCTTGACCGTCTCTATCTCCTCCTCCACGTCCATCTGGAGGCAAAAAAATGTTTTGTTGAATGAACCTAATTTAAACATTGTAAGATGTTGCACAAAATGATTTTGTCTGAAGTTGGATATTTTTATTATGTTGATTGAACTAATAATTTTTAAGTAAATTCAATTAAATTATATTCTGTAACTCCTCCAAAACTATTTTGAGTAGATTTAACACAAGTTTCCTTAGTAAGTCTAATTAAATCCATTTTAAGTGTATATAAGTAAATTATGTATGCTTTTCTAATTTTTATAATAGTATTTAAATAACTTAATTGATTTTAAAGTATCTTTTTGTATTCAGCTGATTGTAATGCTATATATTTAGCTATCATACGTCACACAGAACCACAAAATGTATTTAGACAACCAACTTTAATATGAAACAAAAATTTAACATTGAACAAACCATACACAGTGGGCCACACCTGGAAAACAATCAAAACAAATCACATTAACCTTACCTTTCCACTTTCACAAACACCAAAGAAAACAATTGTGGCCAAAGAAGTTTTACAGTTCAACACTAACTTTGTTCTTTAGTCCAAGGACTTTGGGGGAAAGCTTGTCCCCATCCGTTTCCGTGAGTACTTTTTGAACAAATTTGTCATAGCGTCTTAGTTCCATGGGGTAGGCCAGGTTCAATGGGTAGATCACTCCAAGCATCACTGCACAAGCCTGGGCTGTAGAACCAATGATGTCCAGGATGATTTCTCCATCAACATAAATTCCTATATAATCATGATCTCCAGCATCTCCAGGATCTCCCTTCTCCTTGCCGATGACGTAAATGCCCATGGCTCACTTCTGCATGGCAGTCAGGATGGCTTTCCTTCGACGTCCTGTATATTTTAAGTAAATAGGAGAAAAGGGAAACATTACAATGCTTTGCCACAAAAAACATTTTTACAATACATTGTACATTTTCCGATTTCAATCAGGGCACTGTCAATTTGTGCATCACGTGTTTTATGGGCACTGTGTGTTCCAAGGTGTAGTTTTGTGCTTCAACTCTATGGCTGGCTCTATCGTATAATCAACAGGGACAAAACATCTTACTATACTAACTTGGACAAGAAACATTGCTACATGTCAAAGATTCTATAATGGTGCACTGTAACAGCAAATCATTCTTTTTAACGCAACATGCACCTCTGCTGTATACTGAAGAAACCTGGGGGGGGAGCCAAAGATACAGGACAAACTACTTCAGAATCTTAAATACAGGTTACATTGAGAGCATTAAACTTACCATATAATCATGGATCAGATGTCCATCATCCTCACCAAGGTAGAGGCAAAGTGCTCTAAGGACAGCTGCCCTTTTTGAATGGACATCACCTGCAGCCTGAGTGAAGAGATTCAACTGATAACATTTTTCCAGGCACTAAAGTCATTACAAAAATATTTTCAGTAAAACATCAATAAATGTACACCACCTGCTCAATGCAGGTGGTGTACATTAACTGTTCCACAAGAGAAAACATGGCCGGTTTTTAACATGTCCATCCATTCATCTTCCACCGCTTCCTCCAGAACAACTTTGGTGCCGTCCGATAGTCCTTCTCCATGGCCTCTCCAAACTCCTCCCACACCCTCTGTTTTGCCTCCATCACAGCCGAGGCTGCAGACCTTTTGGCCCGTCGGTACCCTGCAACTGCTTCAGGAGTCCCCAGGGACAACATGCCCCTGAAGGCCACCTTCAGTCAGACGGCTTCCCTGACCACCGGGGTCCACCACGGTGTTCGAGGGTTACCGCCCCTTTAGGCACCCAAGACCTTGAGACCACAGCTCTCAGCTGCAGCTTCAGCTTTGAACATCGACCATTCAGGTTCAATGCCCCCAGCCTCCACAGGGATAAATGAGAAGTTCCTTTGGAGGTGTGAATTGAAGGCCTCACGGACAGAGTCCTCCCCCAGACGTTCCCAGTTCACCCGCAATACTCGTTTGGGCTAACCAGGTCTATCCAAAGGATTTTTCCGCCAACGGACCCAACTGACCACCAGGTGGTGATCAGTTGAAAGCTCTGCCCTTCTCTTCACCCGAGTGTCCAAAACACACGGTCGAAGGTCAGATGATACGATCACAAGACCGATCATTGACCTCCGACCCAGGGTGCTCTGGTACCAGGTACACTTGTGAGCATCCTTGTGTTCGAACATGGTGTTAGTTATGAACAATCCGTGACTAGCACAGAAGTCCAACAACAAAACACCGCTCAGGTTTAGATCAGGGAGGCCATTCCTCCCAATCACGCCACTCCAAGTGTCTGCCCTGCGTGTGGTGGGTCCACAGGGGTGGGGATTTTTACATGTAAATATGTAAAATATGTTTCTTACATTAATGATTGAGGCTTTACTGAAACAATATATTAAAGCACACTTATAGACAACACTAAATGAACAGTTACCTCTTTTAAGATCTGTAGATGTTTGGCTAGTTTCTGGCCGACGACACCTCCCTTTTTCTGGAAAACTGCTGTCAGCTGAGGCTGAAGACTGTCCAACCGTGCCATGAAGGTTGTCTCGACTGGATGTGTTGTAATTCGTTGAAATACAGCATTTATCTGTTGCACATAAAAAAAAGTGGCAGAAGACAAAGAGAATATGTTATTAACGTAATGGTGATTCAGGAATACACATACACTTTACATACAATACACTTTCCTTCGGTAGGAGAAGGTTTTCTACATCTTCTCTCTTACATCTGGTGCTCCGTTTCTTTGTCTGACATCAGTCAAAAGTTCAACTCGCAAGTTCTCCAGACTGTCATCTGTTTCACCAGCAGGGTGTGAAGGACAATAATTGACCTCTGCCTTTTTAGGCTTCTTTAAATTTTTGGCTGGGAAGCATTCATCTCTTGATTTATTTTTAAGGGCATTAACAGTCACTTCAGCCATCCTCAATGAACTATTCTTCAGACGACACGTGTAGTCCTTCTGACTGCTTATTTTGTGAAGCCCTTAACGCGTTTGAAATTGAGCTAAACAATCAATTGCATGAACCGTGGAGTCCAAATGATAATTTATGCCTACAAGCAGCACTGACAGCAGAGAGCTTTCGACAGGAGGGTGGGGGTGAAGCTGTAGGGGGAAACAGTGAGATGGATGAAGAAAGAGAAACTAACCACAATCCTCCAACATCTGAAGATGTCAGCAGTTGTCTGAAGATGACCGACAACGTTGTGGAAGAGGGTGTTTCAAAATCAGAACAGGTGACATATAGGAAGAAATTTAACATCAAGGTTCACAGCGTCCTACGCTTTCCTCCCCCGTCTACGGTCCCTAAATTTCATGACTTGTACACGAACGTGACCGAAGGTCTCCAGGACAGGATCTCACAAATTGCTCAAACACACGATCTCATCCAAGTTAATCTACAACGTGACAATGAGCATTCGCTATGGAGTCGGTCAGCTCTCAGAATTCCGCCATCTTTTAGATAGATTAGTGCAGAGCAACATGTTATATGACGGCTCCATAGATCTAATCATTAATTTTGTGAGGGCTCCACGAGGTAGTGGTAAGAGGAGGAGAGTCGACACGTGTTTCGCTGCTGAGATTATAAAAAGCTAAGAATTGATATGTAGTTCTGAACGCTGATCAGACGTGTCTTGCTGTAAATCTAGCCTGGTTGAATAATCCTGAGTTAACGTGTGCAGACACCTTGAGCACGGGGCGTGACATCCACATCAGAGCCCTTCTGACTCTTCATACTGACGTCACGTTCAGCGATGTCGATCAATTTGAGCAGCTGTTTGATTGTAAAATCGTTATATTTTACCAAGACAGTAATAATGAGAATAACCCCAGAAAATACCTGGGTACCTTTAAAACAGGAACCCCCCCATGTGAAAAAAACTTACTATATGCTCTTGCACAATAATCACTATTATGGGATATGTAATATTAAAGGGTTTCTCGGAGTGAAATTCTGTTGTGAACACTGTTACACCGGTTATGATAACCGCTACAGACATTCATGCGTCAGAAGCTGTAACGTGTGCGGGACAAATTGTAAAGATACTCCAGTTCAGAGAACCTACTGTACAGCTGGTAACAGGTTCTGTACAAATATCCACTGTTTCAACAGTCATCTTGAACCGGGCTGGCGTCAGAAACTTGAAAAAGCAGTTTCCACTTGTGAAACTTATAAAAGATGTCCGAGATGTAAAATCGTCTACTACATCTCCATTAATAACCCCCGCGCCCATAAATGTGTCGTTAGACTGTGTCCAATCTGTAAGCAGCCTAAAACCACTTTACCCCCTCAGGGTGAAGAGTCAACACCGCGCGTTGTCTCCACTATTCAGAACTCTGATTCTGTTGCGGATGAGGATGAAAAGTGGAGTAAACTAGCATATTACTATCTTCTTCTTCTTTTCCTTTCGGCTTTTCCCTTCAGGGGTCGCCACAGTGAATCAATTTCCTCCATCTAGCCCTGTCCTTTGAATCCTCTTCTCTCACACCGACTACCTTCATGTCTTCCCTCATTACATCCATAAACCTCCTCTTTGGTCTTCCTGGTTATTGTGGTGTGAATAAAAACCCCACCAAAAATCGAACTTTTGCGGCTGCGCCATCAAGTTATTTCTTTACGGCATACACGAACCCGTCACATATTTCCATTGCAAGCAGTACAAAAACAGAAGTTTTTATACTAGATTTATAATGTTATTTCATGGCATTGTGTCAGCGTAACTGGTAGTATCGTCAGCATCATCAGCATAATCAACGTCATATTAAGCATTGTTAGCATCATTAACACCATAATTGCTAGCATTACCATCCTTTTTCAGCATAATCATGCTTAGAAAGATCAATGTTAGTAATATTGACATAACAATCATTATTACAATCTTCTTCTCCTTTGGCCTTTTCCCTTCAGGGGTCACCACAGCGAATCAATTGCCTCCATCTAACCCTGTCTTCTACATCCTCTTCTCTCACACCAACTACCTTCATGTCCTCTTTCACTACATCCATAAACCTCCTCTTTGGTCTTCCTCTAGGCCTCCTGCCTGGCAGTTCAAAACTCAGCATCCTTCTACCAATATATTCACTATCTCTCCTCTGGACATGTCCAAACCATCTCAGTCTGGCCTCTCTGACTTTATCTCCAAAACCTCTAACATGTGCTGTCCCTCTGATGTACTCATTCCTGATCCTATCCATCCTGGTCACTCCCAGAGAGAACCTCAGCATCTTCATCTCTGCTACCTCCAGCTCTGTCTCCTGTCTTTTGTTCAGTGACACTGTCTGTAGACCGAACAACATCGCTGGTCTTACCACAGTTTTGTACACCTTTCCTTTCATTTTAGCTGAAACTCTTCTATCACACATCACACCTGACACTTTCCTCCACCCGTTTCATCCTGCCTGGACACGCTTCTTCACCTCTTTTCCACACTCTCCATTGCTCTGGACTGTTGAGCCTAAGTACTTAAAATCCTCCACCTTCTTGATCTCTTCTCCCTGTAACCTCACTCTTCCACTTGGGTCCCTCTCATTCACACACATGTACTCTGTCTTACTGCGGCTAACCTTCATTCTTCTCCTTTCCAGGACAAACCTCCACCTCTCTAGCTTCTCCTCCACCTGTTCCCTGCTCTCACTGCAGATCCCAATGTCATCTGCAAACATCATAGTCCGTGGAGATTCCTGTCTAACCTGGTCTGTCAGCCTGTCCATCACCATAGCAACAAGAAGGGGCTCAGAGCTGATCCCTGATGCAGTCCCACCTCCACCTTGAACTCCTCTGTCACACCTACAGCACACCTCAACACTGTCTTACAGTCCTCATACATGTCCTGCACCGCTACAGCATACTTCTCTGCCACTCCAGACTTCCTCATACAATACCACAGTTCCTCTCTTGACACAAGTAGAGGTAGTAAAGGCCAAACAAGGGGCTTATGATGACTTGTATGCTAGGTTGGACAGTAAGGAGGGACATCCCTCAGATTGTGAGCTGACAGTGGGAGATGTCAGCTCACCTACCAGCCAGTAGGTGCCCTTGAGCAAGGCGCCGTCCCCCCCACAAGCTGCTCGCCTGGGGCGCGACCCCCTGTGCACGACCCGTCACTCTGCCTCCCCCTACTGTTTGTGTGATGTGTTACTAAGTGAATGCCTACAGGCCCCCAGTGTGTTGTGTTCAGGGACCTGTATTCAAAAACTGTGTGTATGCATGACTAACAAGAAGACTGTAACCACATGCAAAAAGAGTGAAGAGTGTAAAGATAATTTCCCCACGTGTGTAGTAGATTTAATCTTTACAACATCAACAACAACATCTGAAAAAAAGGGCAGACGGGTAGAAGCCAATAGTCCCCCAGAATCAACAAACATCTCTCTCATTAGAGAGTAGAGAGTAGAGTAGGACTTTATTCATCCCTTCAGGAGGTTCCATCAGGGAAATTAATTCCTCCGTCACATTACACACAGCACAGTGAGTACACAGAAAGAAAAGACACACAAAAGGTAATGCTAACACCAAATAGAAAGAGTAATAAATAAATAACCAACCAGATAGAGAATATAAATAATAATAACCCAATAATAATAATCAACAAACTCAGACATCAAAAGTCTTCAACCAGCTCATACATTGAATTTTGAGACGTTCATACCCTTATCCACTTGCAGATATTAGCCTTTTATCCTACAGTATAACCAATATATCAACATGCTCAAGTCTCAAAGTTAATGTTATCCCATGTTATCACAAATACATGGTTTTGTTTTTAGTTCATTAATCCATGTTTCTGACATCAATGATGTTGATTTTTTTCGACTGTTCCATGTAATACTTTGTCATACATGTAATACATGTAAAAATTGTAGAGCTCCCACTATTGAAGTGACTCTGTTGTACTGATCTTTGGTGCAGTAACAATTCTTGTCCGTCTTTATTGCTCATATTTCACCAACTCCTCTGCTCTCCTGATCACCATTGTTTTCATCTGGTCTGGGGAAAGCCCCTTTGTTCTGATGAAGATTCTGCAGTTGTTGGTCCAGGTGTGGGTCCAGGTGTTGGTCCAGGTGTTGGTCTAGGTGTTGGTCCACGTGTGGGTCCAGGTGTTGGTACAGGTGTTGGTCCACGTGTGGGTCCAGGTGTTGGTCCAGGTGTTGGACCAGGTGTTGTCCATCAGTCCATTCTTCTTCAGTTGTCGAGCTTTTTTAGCGATATCAGCATTCTTTTAGTGAAATTCTCAATAATGTAGATGTAGTGGGTTTAACTCTGCGTAGTGTAATTTTTATAGGTTGTTGTAAATAAAGACACCTTCTCCTTTCGGCAACAACTTTAATTAATAGATAGATACTTTATTAATCCCGGAGGAAATTGTATATATCCACTGCTCAGGGATTACATAACAAATAATACTGGATAAACACCAGGAGAAAAAGAAACACTGACATCCCAGGACATACCACAAGACATACACTACACTAACAGACACATGCAGCACGAACAGGACTTATATACTAAAATATAACTAAAATAGAAACAGTATAAAATTAAAATATTAACAGTATAAACTTTAAAAAAATATTACAGTATTAAAATATAAACAGTATAAAATTAAAATATAAACAGTATAATTAAATTAAATCCATTCAACCCCGTGCTGACCTCGCCACCTCCCCCCCGCTCCTCCTGAGAGAGTCATTGTACCCCCTGATGGCATGGGGCACGAAGGAGGACCTCAGCCTCTCTGTGGAGGTGCTGTGTGACAGCAGTCTGTCGCTGAAGGAGCACCTCTGCTGGGAGAAGGTGGTGTGTAGGGGGTGCCTGGTGTTGTTCATGATAGCCTTAATTTTAGACAGGTCCTGCTCTCCAGAATCATATCCACAGAGTCCAGGCTCAGCCCGACCACTGAGCCCGTTCTGCGGATGAGTCTGTTCAGACGGTCCATATCTCTTTTCCTGGCCCCCCCACCCCAACACACAATGGCGTATGACAGCACACTGGAGACTACGGACTGATAGAACATGAGAAGGAGCTTAGGACAGATGTAGAAGGAGGCCAGCCTCCTCAGGAAGTACATCCTGCTCTGCCCCTTCTTGTACACACAGTTGGAGTTGAGTGACCAGTCCAGTCTGCTGTCTAGCTGCAGTCCCAGGTACTCATAGTTTTCTACCACTTCCACCTCACTGCCTTTGATGATCACTGGCTGTGGAGAGGGAGGTGCCCGCCGGAAATCCAGAACCATCTCCTTTGTCTTGGAGACGTTGAGCTGGAGCTGGTTCTGTTGGCACCACTCCACGAAGTCAGCCACCAATGCCCTGTACCCCACCTCATTACCCTCCCGGATACATGCCACTATCGCGGTGTCATCGGAGTGCTTCTGTATGTGGCATGTATCCGAGTTGTGCTTGAAGTCCGATGTGTAGAGGGTGAAGAGAATGGGGGAGAGAACAGTCCCCTGTGGCGCCCCCGTGCTGTTGGTCACCATAGAAGACAAACAGTCCCCCATACGGACGTACTGGGGTCTGTCCATTAGGTGGTCCGTAATCCAGCTCATGAGGTAGGCGTCCACAGCCACGGAGGTCAGTTTATCCTGCAGGAGCCGGGGCTGGATGGTGTTGAAGGCACTTGAAAAGCCGAAGAAGAACACTCTGACGGCACAGCCCCCGGTGTCCAGGTAGGAGAGCACACGGTGGAGGAGGTACAAGACAGCGTCGTCAACCCCAACCTTGGCCTAATAGGCAAACTGGAGAGGGTCCATAGCACCCTGCACCTGTGGACGCATGAGCTCCAGGACCAGTCGCTCTAGGGTCTTACGTGGGAGGTAAGAGCGACCGGTCGGTGGTCGTTGAGCTCAGTAGGGCGTCCTTTCTTGGGTACAGGGACAATGCAGGAGGTCTTCCACAGTGACGGGACCCTCCCCAGCCGCAGACTGAGGTTGAACAATTGTTGCAAGGGGTCCCCTAGTTCCGAAGCACAGGCTCGGAGGAGTCTTGGGGAGACCTTATCTGGTCCAGCCACCTTGTAGGGACGGAGCCTCCTCAGCGTTGTCACCAGGTCTGCAGTGATGACGGTCTCCGTCGTGGTGGGAGCAGGAGGTTGTGGCGAGGTTGGAAGTCCAGTGGTTGAGGTGGGGCCGTTGAGCTTCGCAGTTCTTGGAGTGGGCTCGGGAGAAGTGGCAGGGGTGGAAGGAGAGGAAGCACGGGAGGAGGGAGCATAAGTGGAGTGGTTTGCAGGACCAGAAGAGGCCTGGGACGAGGAGCCGGGAGTGGTGGGGGAGCTGAACCGATTGAAAATATTGTTTAGTTCATTCGCCCGTTCAATATTCCCCTCCACAGTGCTGCACCCTTTCCCGTGTCCGGTGATGGTTCTCATCCCATTCCAGACCTCCCGCACCTGGTTGTGTCCCAGCTGCTTCTCCAGCTTCCTCCTGTACGCCTCCTTGGCCCCCTCAGGCAGAGTCTCACTTCCTGCTGGGCCTTCCTCATCTCCTCCTCGTTCTTGCTCCTGAACGTCCGCTTCTTCCTGTTCAGGACAGCCTTGACTTCCTTGGTTACCCATGGTTTGTTGTTGGGGTAACACCTGATTGTCCTGACAGGGGCCACGGAGTCCACACAGAAGTTCATGTAGTCTGTAAAACACTGAGCTGCCCCCTCAATGTCCTCCCCATGTGAGCCCACAATAACATCCCAGTCAGTGGTCTGGAAGCAGTCCCTCAGCATCTCCTCTGCTTCCGGGGACCACCTCCTGACCTGCCGTGTTGTTGCTGGCAGCCGTTTCACCAGCGGGATGTAGGTGGGCTGTAGGTACACTAGGTTGTGGTCTGATCTGCCTAGTGGGGGGAGGGGGGTGGCGGTGTATGCCTCCTTAGCATTAGTGTAGAACAGATCTATGGTTCTGTTCTTTCGTGTGGGGCAGTCTACACACTGGACCATTGTGGGGAGAGATGAGTCCAAGGTGACGTGATTAAAGTCACCGGTGATAATGACGAGTGCCTCCGGGTGCTGGGTCCGAAGAGCAGAGGTGGTCCCACAGATGGTCTCTCGTGCCGTTTCAGGGTCCGCCCGTGGAGGGATGTCGACGGCGAGGACAATAACGTGTGAGAATTCACGCATCAGGTAGTAGGGTCTGATGCTAACAGCAGTTAGCTCCAGATTGCGGTTACACAGTGTTGATTTCACCGTCACATGTCCCGGATGGCACCATCTATCGTTGGTATAGATGATTAATCCACCTCCTTTCTTCTTAGTGGCGGTGTTCGTGTCCCGGTCCGCTTGTACGGAGGAGAAGCCGGTCAGTCCGACGTTAGCGTCTGGCACGTCGCCAGTTAGCCACGTCTCTGAGAACACCAACAAGCTGGTCTCCCGGTAGCGCTGTTCAGTCCTGCACAGCGCCGTCAGTTCGTCCAACTTGTTCGGTAGCGAGTTCACGTTCCCCATGATGACGAAGGGGACGGAGGGCTTTCAACGCGACCCGCTCGGCATCCGCGATATCTCCGTCGGAGCTCAGCAGGGATGAGATCGCGTGTTGCTGGGTCTCCTTTGACCCTCAGAGACATCAACTCCTCCCTGGAGTACACTAGCATATTGCTATACATTATCTAAATTTACGTAAAAAAAAATACACGCAGAGACATAGAAAAAAACCGCAAAATTACGCATAACAAACTCGCTCTGAGCAAAGGAAACTGTAGCCTGCTCGCGCATGCGCAGATGAATGGCGGGCAGGAATCCAGGGTTCGCACATGGCTTGAACAGTAGCATTTATGCTGGTGTACATCTCCGTGTAATAATGTCCATCAGTGAATGAACAAATCGTCCTCACGGGTCGGCAGAGGTCCATAGCGGTCTACATGACGGGCGGGGCTTGTTTCTTCAAGCACGCAAGAAACATCCACCTGTTGCTGGTCCGAAGCACCGTCATTCAGTTCCTCCTCCGTCCGCTGCACCTGCATGTCTCTCCACCCCCGGAGAACTTCTTCGAACCCCCGTCAATCTCCCTAACATGTATGTGCAAATGCCAATTTCTGCATTTCAAAATAAAAGTACACACTTCCCTCACTGAAAACTTCAAAATATAGGCTGTAAATTTTGCATCATACAGCGCAGCAACATACTACAGCTACATAGACATTTTTTCCTTTCAGTTTGAAGCCTTGTTTCAGGAGAACAATCTTGCGTTTATGATTGTTGAATTTTATCACACTGCAGGTGGTCTCCTACCTCCAGATGGTGATGGGTAACATGTCTCAATTTGGTCTGATCTACAGTTAACTCCAGGTCTCTCAGTTGAGAACTCACTTGTAGCTCCAGAGATATGATGTCAGCGCTAGCCATAGCATTTCTGTAAATCATTTGTACGAATGCTTTGTTCCAAATCATCCATTCTTTGTTGTCCCTGTTCTAAGACAACAATTCTTCGGTCTTTTTCATCCATGTCTTTCTGCATTTTCTTCATGTCATCCTTCATTTCTTCCAAGGCGTGTAGCACCGGTTGTAGCTTTTCTTCCAACTTTTTATCAAAGTCACTCCCTAACTTATCAATGTTGCTCTTTAACTCACTCTTTAATTCTTTCATAGAGATCATCTGGTCTTTAGCATCCTACGATTTTCCTTTTCCTTTTGGCATTTTGTAAAGAATCAGTGAGAGTCAGTCTGGGTATGAGTTAGAGAGATAGAGACAACAGGAGACAGAAGAAAGAAGTCTGCTCCCGTTGAGAGCCGGATGTGTGTCTTTGGAGATAATTCAATTAGGGGCAAAGTGGTGGACAGACTGACCAAATCAGGAATATACTAGTAGTAATTGCAACTGCAGGTAAGTCCTGAAACCCCTTCCACAGTTTTATGGCAGTGTGAAGGGTCAGCCGCCTGCATTCAAATCCTGACATCCTTTTGTAAGTGTCATAGGTAGAAGTGAACATTAAACTTTGAAAGACTTTGAAAGTTGGATTCAAAATCAAAATTCTTAAAATGATGAAAATAATGTTATACAATTTGTACAATCTGAGCTGTAAAACTGTGACTTGAATCAATTTTAAGTGGAGTCTGGCCTCACTTCAAACACCAAACCATTTCTGTAAGTCAACATGGCGATCTCATTATCCACCTGTTCCGGATCAGTAACTGCTCCTTCTCTAGAGTTCATCAGTATTTTGATAGACTAGCCGCAACTCATCTGGTCATCACTGATTCCTTTTGACATTCTTGCCCAACCCCTTTCATTATATACATCCTCATTTGTGTCACCATCCAGCTCTCCTCCAAAAACAGTGGTTTCCTCTGCGTCCTGTGAGGCAGAGCTGTGCTCCAGTAGCTGGTGCAGTGTCAGCTCATCCACCTCCTCTTTCTTCTCCAGCGCATCCTGTCTTATAGAGTAGCAGAGAACAGAGGGATCTTACATTCTGAATGTAATCCCCTTTGACTGCCATACGTAGCATACAGTTACTTTGATGTGAAAAAAAAAAAAAAGATGCTAGAACATGAAAACTCAAACACACCAAAAAATGATATCGGAGGCACATGAGGCAAGAAAAGATTTTTTGAAAATCTGACCTATACAGGGAGTGTAGAATTATTAGGCAAATTGTATTTTTGAGGATTAATTTTATTATTGAGCATCAACCATGTTCTTAATGAACCCAAAAGACTCATTAATATCAAAGCTGAATACTTTTGGAAATTGGAGTGGGGCTTTTTTAGTTTTTAGGAGGATATCTGTGTGTGCAGGTGACTATTACTGTGCATAATTATTAGGCAACTTAACAAAAAACAAATATATACCCATTTCAATTACTTATTTTCACCAGGGAAACCAATAGAACAGCTCAACATTCACAAATATACATTTCTGACATTCAAAAACAAAAACAAATCAGCGACTAACATAGCCACCTTTCTTTGCAAGGACACTCAGAAGACTGGAATCCATGGATTCTGTCAGTGTTTTGATCTGTTCACGATCAACATTGCACGCAGCAGCAACCACAGCCTCCCAGACACTGTCCAGAGAGGTGTACTGTTTTCCCTCCTTGTAAATCTCACATTGGATGAGGGACCACAGGTTCTCTATGGGGTTCAGATCAGGTGAACCAGGAGGCCATGTCATTAGTTTTTCTTCTTTTAGACCCTTTCTACCAGCCACGCTGGAGTACTTGGATGTGATGGAGCATTGTCCTGCATGAAAATCGTGTTTTTCTGGAAGGATGCGGACTTCTTCCTGTACCACTGCTTGAAGGTGTCTCCCAGAAACTGGCAGTAGGACTAGGAGTTGAGCTTGACTCCATCCTCAACCCGAAACGGCCCCACAAGCTCATCTTTGATGATACCAGTCCACACCAGTACCCCACCTCCACCTTGCTGGTGTCTGAGTCGGTTTGGAGCTCTCTACCCTTTATCGATCCAGTCAGGGGTCCATCCATCTGGTCCATCAAGATTCGCTCTCATTTTATCAGTCCATAAAACCTTAGAAAAATCAGTCTTGAATATCTCTTGGCCCAGTCTTGATGTTTCAGCTTGTCTGTCTTGTTCAGTGGTGGTCGTTCTTCAGCCTTTCTTACCTTGGCCATGTCTCTGAGTATTGCACACCTTGTGTTTTTGGGCACTCCAGTGATGTTGCAGCTCTGAAATACGGCAAAACTGGTGGCAAGGGGCATCTTGGCAGCTGCACGCTTGACTTTTCTCAGTTCATGGGCAGTTATTTTGTGCCTTGGTTTTTCCACACGCTTCTTGCGACCCTGTTGACCATTTTGAATGAAACGCTTGATTGTTTGATGATCACGCTTCAGAAGCTTGGCTATTTTAAGAGTGCTGCATCGCTCTGCAAGATATTTCACTATTTTTGACTTTTCAAAGCCCGTAAAGTCCATCTTGTGACCCATTTTGCCGAAGAAAAGGAAGTTGCCTAATAAGTATGCACAGTATTAGTCACCTGCACACACAGATATCTTCCTAAAATAGGTAAAACTAAAAAAGTCCCACTCCAACTTCCACAAGTATAATTTATTAATTATTTTTATTGTTGTTCAATAACAAAATTAATCCTCAAAAATACAACTTGCCTAATAATTCTGTACTCCCTGTATTGAAATGAGAGAGATGTTTGCTGATTCTGGAGGAATCTCACAAGCCTATTGGCTTCTACCCGTCAGCCCCTTTTTTCAGATGTTATTGTTGATATGAATGCGATGAATGTGTGAAGTCTGTTATATTAACATGTCCGAAAAAAACCTAAATACAGTGATACCTCTACTTACGAATGTCTCTACTTAGAAAATTTCCTACTCACGAAATTTCTCAGCAGGAAAATATTGCCTCTAGTTACGAAAGAAATTTTTACCTACGTAATGTAAAAACTACAGTATGGGCTGATACTCACAGCTCCCACAGGTTCCTGAACACAACATTCTCATAGCTGCACTGCCATTGGCTATTACCTAGTATCTTCCTGGCATCCCACTGGCTAAGAGGGACCTCTGTGTGTAGCTAGATCGGCGTTTAGGCAGTGTCCTCGTCATTCGGTCCTCGACCCATGTGGTGTTGTGATAGTTTTATGTAAATATATTAACTTTTAGAGTATTCACTATGGACCCCAAGGAAGTGACGGAGAAAAGAGGAAAAGAAAAGACGAAGAAAATAGTTTTTTTGTCCGTACAAACAAAGCAAGAGATGATAGAAAAGCCTGAAAAAGGGATGCATTTGGTTGATCTCACCAAAGAATATGGCCGTAATGCATCTACAATCACCACGTTATTAAAACAAAAGGAAGTTTAAGGAGTTTAAGGCAGAAGAGAAGTTCAGAAGGAGGACTGGAATTCACTCTGTTGTTCATGGTGGGGCAAGAGGGCATGAACTAAAGAGGGCAAAAAACAATGAGGACAGCAGTTAAAAGGTAAATGACCATCATTATTATTCTTTACTCTATTCTTTGTTTTTTACGTTGTACACAACTCTCATTTATTGTGTAATAATCTAATTGTAACATGTATTTGTTACATGTTTTGATGCATTTTTATGCTTTATAAAACATTTATGTTGGAATTTTTGGGGGGCTTGGAACGGATTAGGGCACTTGCATGGAAAACGCGTCTCTACTAAAGAAATTTTCTACTTACGAAATTAATTGGTTCCGGAAGAAATTACGTAAGTAGAGGTACCACTTTAGTTCTTTTTGTTACATAGCCACTTTAGTGGGTCTGTTGGACCTGCTGCATTTTAGCATTTTTAAAATACAATGAATTGTTTAGGGTTAGGGTTAATAATCAATAATCAATGAATGTTTATTTCATTTTGTGACGGGGCGGTAGAGACCGCTCCGTCCATATCCGTTCATCTTCGCTCCGTGCGCCTCTCCCTCGCGCAGGAGAGCGGCTGCAGCGGTGCTGTCATTTTTTTCTGGCAGGACCGCAGGAGCGCGGTCCCGCTCAGACTGTTTTACATACAGTACATTCGCGGGTGAGTTATCCACCAAACTGTCGCGGTGGTGCGTCGGGGGTGCACACCTGGCGCCCATGCTCACCTGTGGATGCGGTGTTGCTCCGCCTCTGGAGTGGGCCAAACCGAGGCTCTACTGAGGTGACTCTTAAATAGCGCATTGTGGCGCGCTATTGAGGCAGGACTGTACCATTTGGTACGTTGTTGAACTGTTTGTATTTTGTCGACTTTTTGCTTTATGTAAACAGCCATATGAGGGGCATTTATGTTTTATTCTGTTCTGGTTTTATTTTGTGAGAGGTTTTTCCGTTTCTAGTTTATTATATGAGCTATTGTAAAAACAACCCCGTTCAATTAATGTTGGTATGCCAGGGGAGGGGCATGGGGTTATTTAAGGGCTGCATTTTCGTTTCATGAGGGTAGGTGGTAGTTGGAGTTGGCATTGGTAAGAGTTAGAGTTGCAAGGAGCTATAGTGGAGCGATTTGTAAATGGTCGTTGTTGTGGATTTCCTCTGTAAATACTTCTTTTTGTTGCACTGGGTTTTGGTTTGGGACATTTTATTTCCACTGTAAATATTTTTTCACTGGTTATTGTGGTGTGAATAAAAACCCCACCAAAAATCTAACTTTTGCGGCTGCGCCATCAAGTTATTTCTTTACGGCATACACGAACCCGTCACATTTGGTGTCAGAAGTGGGTCACCAGCAGAGTCTGTGTCACCAGCTGTAGGATCGTCCATGAGCCTCCGGCTGGATCTACCAACACCTGCTCCACGATGGGCCCGCAGCTCTCCCATAGACCCTCACAGGATGCACGTGAGTAGCAGAGACGAACTTTACAGACTTGAGGCGAGACCATACGGCGACCCCAAAATTCCTCCGTACGTGGCTGGAGAGGATATCGAAAGCTACCTCCTGCGCTTTGAGCGCATGGCCAAGACGTGGGGATGGCCGCAGTCGGAGTAGGCGTGCCGCCTGGTGCCATTGCTCAGTGGAAAGGCGCTGGAGGCCTACACAGCAATGGACGAGGAGAGGGCCCACTAGTACCCTGACCTGAGGGAAGCGCTCCTGGCCAAGTTTGATGTTTCACCAGAGACATATCGGCAGCAGTTCCGGTTTAGTATGGTGCCTCAAGGAGAGAATCCAACGGAGACTTACCACCGCCTGAAGGGACTCTATCGGCGCTGGATTCGGCCTGAGCAGCACACGAAGGAGCAGATTGGTGAGCACATCATTCTGGAGCAGCTTCTGCGTGTCCTGCCGGCCGACATTTGCACCTGGGTGAAGGAGCATGAGCCTGCAGATGGGCTAGCAGCGTCCAAGCTGGCGCTGCAATACATCAATGCCCGACGAGGAGGCCTAGCAGCACACCCAGGCGGTCCAGGTCGACAGTTCCAGGCGCAGCCCCGACCAGCAGGCAGAGGAAACTACCAGCCATCCTCGAACCCCAGCTCAGCAGCCAGTCAGCAAGGTACCGGTAAGGAGCTAATCTGTTTTTATTGTCAGCAGCCAGGGCACAAAGCCTCTCTGTGCCCACTCAGAAAGACGAAGCTTACTGGTGCTTGTTACACTCCGCGAGCTGAGGAGGTAAAAACTGCAGCACAACGGCAGCGTTTTAAGGACGTTGTCATTAATGGACAGCCTGTGAGTGCGCTTATTGACTCTGGTAGTTTTTTAACCCTGGTACGGAGAGACTTGGTGCCCACCGGGGTGATTGACTGTAGCTCACAGGAGGACATTATGTGTGTGCATGGCGACAGGCATTCCTACCCCACGGCAGAACTGACAATTGTGGTGGAAGAGCAGCCGTATTTGATGACTGTGGGGGTGGTGGAGAAGTTGCCTGTGGCTGCCATTTTGGGATGGGACCTACCGGTGCTGCTAGATGTACTGCGGGAAGAGGGGAATGAGGACATGGATGGTGTGAAGGCTCTGTCAGGACTCGTGATCACCCGAGCCCAGGCTAGGGCTGGGGTGACTGCTGAGCAAACCAGGGTCCCTTGTTTGGACCCACTTCCCACCTTGAACAGTGACCTGTTTGAGGGAGGGAACAAGGGTCAACGGAAGTCTCGCCGGCAGCGACAATTTGAAAAACGACTGAACTCGAGGGGGCCGGACTGTAAGGAGGGGCTTTTAAAGGACATGTGGGAGGTGCCAGAGAACATTGGGACTGTACAAAAGGAGGATGTGTCTCTAAAGCCATTGTTTGATAAGGTGGTTGCGGGGCTGGATGCGGAAAAGGGCAACAGTGTTTTATTGTAGAAAATGGTGTTTTGTATGCTGTGGCTGATGGTGCTAAGCGCCTAGTGGTGCCTGTGTCCTGCCGACAGATGGTCCTACACTTGGCACACACCTTGCCCTGAGCAGGTCATCTAGGTCGCAACAAGACCTTTTTACGCATGAGATCCCGTTTTTATTGGCCCTCCATGTATGCGGATGTTCAAACGTACTGCAAAACATGTCCCACATGTCAAAAGACTGCTTATGTGCGCCAGTCAGACCGTGCTTTCCTCCAACCAATGCCCATAATCTCCACCCCCTTTCGGCGCATAGCAATGGACATAGTTGGCCCATTGGTAAAGAGCAGTAGGGGGCACCAGTACATTTTAGTTGTGTCGGACTATGTCACGCGGTTCCCAGAGGCATTTCCCTTACAGACGGTCACTGCCCTTGCTGTGCTGCGCTGTCTCGTAGAGTTGTTTTCCAGGGTCAGCATTCCCGAGGAGATCATGACGGATCAGTGAACCAACTTCACCTCCCGCCTGCTGCAGCTCTTCCACCGCCAGCTGGGAATCTCTCCAATCAAGACCACCCCGTACCATCCGCAGACGGACGGCTTGGTGGAGAGGTTCAACCAGACGCTGAAGAAGATGCTGCAGAAGTTCGTAGCAGACACTGGGCGGGACAGGGACCGATGGTTACCCTTCCTCTTGTTCGCATACAGGGAGGTTCCTCAAGCCTCCACCGGTTTCTCCCCGTTCGAGCTGTTGTATGGCTGGGACGTCCAGGGGCCATTGGACCTCCTGCGGAAGACGTGGGAGGCGCCTTCGTCTGCAGCCGGTGATCGGAGTATGGTCCAGTTCGTGCTGGAGATGCGGGATCGGCTGGCAGAGTACCGGGAGGAGGCTGAGGTCAACCTGCGAGAGGCCCAGCAGTCCCAGAAGGCGTGGTACGACAGACAGGCCCGACACAGGGAGTTCCAGCCCGGCCAGAAGGTCCTGCTCCTACTGCCATCCTCCACCAGCAAGCTGCTTGCTAAGTGGCAGGGCCCTTACACCGTCCTCCGGAAGATGGATCCTGTCACTTACGAGATCCACCAGCCAGAGAAGAAAAAGGTAAGGCAGACGTACCACTTTAACCTGTTGAAGGAGTGGAAGGAGGCTCCTGTTCCGGTTCCTGTGGCGTCCCTGCTGGTGACGGAGGTGGACAGTGAGGGGGAGGAGGAATCGTCCCTGGCCAGCGTCAACCAGCCTGCCGAACCAGCTCTCGACCACCTGTCTACGGTCCAGACCAACCAACTCGGCGAGGTGTTCCAGAGAGTCGCCAAGCTGTTCGCCGCCAACCCGGGGAAGACTGCTCTGGTGGAGCACATCGTCCGCCTGAAGGAGAGGGGGCCAGTCTGCCAGCGGTCCTACAGGGTGCCACAGCATCTGGTGGAGAAGCTCCTGAGGGAAGCGGAGGAGATGCAACGCCTGGGGGTGATCGAGCCATCGCAGTCTGAGTGGTGCAGTCCAGTGGTCATCGTGGTGAAAAAGGATGGCTCGCTCCGCATCTGCATCGACTTCCGGAAGCTCAACACCATGTCGGAGTTTGATGCTTACCCGATGCCCCGGATCGACGATCTTTTGGAGAAGATTGGCCGAGCGAGGTTCATCACCACCCTCGACCTCTGCAAGGGCTACTGGCAGGTGCCCCTGGAAGAGTCCAGTCGTCCATACACGGCGTTCCGGACACCTGCTGGGCTCTTTCAGTTCACCGTCATGCCCTTCGGTCTGCATGGAGCTCCTGCCACTTTCCAGAGGCTGATGGACCGTGTCCTGTGGGGGTGTGAAGACTGCAGTGCTGCCTACCTGGATGATGTGGTCATCTTCAGCGCCACCTGGGAGGAGCACTTGCAGCACCTGGAACGAGTCCTGAGCAAGATCCAGCAGGCGGGCCTGACACTGAATCCGGCCAAGTGTCAGTGGGCCCAGGAAGAAGCGCGGTATCTCGGCTATCGGCTGGGGCATGGAGAGGTCCGGCCGCAGATGGACAAGGTGGAGGCCATCCGCAGCAGTCCGCGGCCGTGCACCAAGAAGCAGGTGAGGTCTTTCTTGGGCCTGGCTGGCTGGTACAGGCGGTTGGTTCCCCAGTTTGCCACCATCGCTGCTCCACTGACCGCCCTCACGGCGAAGGACCAGAGGAATCCGGTCACCTGGAGTGAGGACTGCGAGACCGCCTTCCAGACCCTGAAGACCTGCCTGTGTTCGTCACCTGTGCTGAGGAGCCCCGACTTCAGCCAGAGGTTCCTGGTCCAGACTGATGCGTCGGCCGTGGGACTGGGAGCTGTCCTGACCCAAGGTGCGTCAGGAGAGGAGCAACCGGTTTTGTACCTGAGCCGTAAGCTGCTTCCACGAGAGACTAGGTACTCCACTGTGGAGAAGGAGGGCCTGGCCATCAAGTGGGCTCTGGAGAGCTTGCGGTACTACCTGCTGAGGAGTGAGTTTGACTTGGAGACTGACCATCGAGCGCTAACCTGGATTAACTCGATGAAGGAACACAACAGTCGTCTCACCCGCTGGTACCTGTCCCTGCAGCCGTTCCGGTTCCAAGTCCGCCATCGGGCGGGCAAAACCAACGTTGTGGCGGATTATTTATCAAGGTTGCCGCACATCGTCAACCTCGGGAGGAGGAGGATAATGTGACGGAGCGGTAGAGACCTCTCCGTCCATATCCGTTCATCTTCGCTCCGTGCGCCTCTCCCTCGCGCAGGAGAGCGGCTGCAGCGGTGCTGTCATTTTTTTCTGGCAGGACCGCAGGAGCGCGGTCCTGCGGTCCGCCCATGCGTGCTTCCCAACTACAAACGCTCACCTGTGGATGCGGTGTTGCTCCGCCTCTGGAGTGGGCCAAACTGAGGCTCTACTGAGGTGACTCTTAAATAGCGCATTGTGGCGCGCTATTGAGGCAGGACTGTACCATTTGGTACGTTGTTGAACTGTTTGTATTTTGTCGACTTTTTGCTTTATGTAAACAGCCATATGAGGGGCATTTATGTTTTATTCTGTTCTGGTTTTATTTTGTGAGAGGTTTTTCCGTTTCTAGTTTATTATATGAGCTATTGTAAAAACAACCCCGTTCAATTAATGTTGGTATGCCAGGGGAGGGGCATGGGGTTATTTAAGGGCTGCATTTTTGTTTCATGAGGGTAGGTGGTAGTTGGAGTTGGCATTGGTAAGAGTTAGAGAGTTAGAGTTGCAAGGAGCTATAGTGGAGCGATTTGTAAATGGTCGTTGTTGTGGATTTCCTCTGTATATACTTTTTTGTTGCACTGGGATTTGGTTTGGGACATTTTATTTCCACTGTAAATATTTTTTCACTGGTTATTGTGGTGTGAATAAAAGCCCCACCAAAAATCGAACTTTTGCGGCTGCGCCATCAAGTTATTTCTTTACGGCATACACGAACCCGTCACATATTTCCATTGCAAGCAGTACAAAAACAGAAGTTTTTATACTAGATTTATAATGTTATTTCATGGCATTGTGTCAGCGTAACTGGTAGTATCGTCAGCATCATCAGCATAATCAACGTCATATTAAGCATTGTTAGCATCATTAACACCATAATTGCTAGCATTACCATCCTTTTTCAGCATAATCATGCTTAGAAAGATCAATGTTAGTAATATTGACATAACAATCATTATTACAATCTTCTTCTCCTTTGGCCTTTTCCCTTCAGGGGTCACCACAGCGAATCAATTGCCTCCATCTAACCCTGTCTTCTACATCCTCTTCTCTCACACCAACTACCTTCATGTCCTCTTTCACTACATCCATAAACCTCCTCTTTGGTCTTCCTCTAGGCCTCCTGCCTGGCAGTTCAAAACTCAGCATCCTTCTACCAATATATTCACTATCTCTCCTCTGGACATGTCCAAACCATCTCAGTCTGGCCTCTCTGACTTTATCTCCAAAACCTCTAACATGTGCTGTCCCTCTGATGTACTCATTCCTGATCCTATCCTTCCTGGTCACTCCCAGAGAGAACCTCAGCATCTTCATCTCTGCTACCTCCAGCTCTGTCTCCTGTCTTTTCCTCAGTGACACTGTCTCTAGACCAAACAACATCGCTGGTCTCACCACAGTTTTGTACACCTTTCCTTTCATTTTAGCTGAAACTCTTCTATCACACATCACACCTGACACTTTCCTCACCCCGTTTCATCCTGCCTGGACACGCTTCTTCACCTCTTTTCCACACTCTCCATTGCTCTGGACTGTTGAGCCTAAGTACTTCAAATCCTCCACCTTCTTGATCTCTTCTCCCTGTAATCTCACTCTTCCACTTGGGTCCCTCTCATTCACACACATGTACTCTGTCTTACTGCGGCTAACCTTAATTCCTCTCCTTTCCAGGACAAACCTCCACCTCTCTATCTTCTCCTCCACCTGTTCCCTGCTCTCACTGCAGATCCCAATGTCATCTGCAAACATCATAGTCCATGGAGATTCCTTTCTAACCTGGTCTGTCAGCCTGTCCATCACCATAGCAACAAGAAGGGGCTCAGAGCTGATCCCTGATGCAGTCCCACCTCCACCTTGAACTCCTCTGTCACACCTACAGCACACCTCACCACTGTCTTACAGTCCTCATACATGTCCTGCACCGCTCTAACATACTTCTCTGCCACTCCAGACTTCCTCATACAATACCACAGTTCCTCTCTGGGCACCCTGTCATCAGCTTTCTCCAGATCCACAAAAACACAATGCAGCTCCCTCTGGCCTTCTCTGTACCTCTCTATCAACATCCTCAAAGCAAATACTGCATCTGTAATACTCTTTTTTTGGCACGAAACCATACTGCTGCTCACAAATGTTCACTTCTGCCCTTAATTAATTAAGGGCAGAATTATGTTGTGAAAATTCCAAACAATGCTTACAAAATGTTTCCATGCAAACATAATTTTTTATTATTGAATTACTGAAATATTTGTTATTTTGGGTGAAATATTTCTGAAAGGTTCAGTTATAGGTTTCATTTGCATGTCTAAAATTATTTTGTTTTTCTCGTAGGTGTCTATGTGGATACAAACCTATAGCTGTCGGTCTCACTGAGTCTGAATATGATTCGTGACCCATCACAGTAGATTATCGCAGACGCTGCAGAGAGATCAATCTGTTACCAATTATGTGAAGCTGTTAGGATCTGCAGGCATCCATTATGACCAGCAGATGTTTTCAGCATCACCTTTACTTCACAGGGATACAGCTGTATCCTCTACCTGGTTTCTGACCAAGGTGCTGTTTACTGGATCTGTGTACCTAAAGTCGTTTGCTTTCTCCACCTCCTAGATTTGGTCTCTCACAGTAAATCTGTGCTTTATGATGGATTGTTGCTGATCAGGAGTTCCACATCCTCCATCATCTCACACCAGTGACGTGTGGTCAGGGCACATCCTCACCTGCCGTCCTGAAAGAAAGAAATGAAAAATGGAAGAGAGAAGTGGTTATATTTTATTTTTTCCTCAGCTTTATAATACACGGTCATGTGTAGTATAAACTTATTTTCAGTTTAACGTCACCAATTTTAGGTTACAGCTGAAATACTGATCAGAGACCTGTGGTGAGACACCAGCCAGCCGAGCCTCACCATGGATTGATCAGTGACTCCACTAGCTGTGCTGGTAGCTAAACAGTGAGACTGTAATGATATCTCTTGATATGTCGCTATTAAAATGTTCAAACACGTTTGCTATATGTCAACAACAGTATGTATGTAACGTCTTTCTGGAGTTGAGCAGTCCTGAAACCGCTGGGAAAAGGCATAAAGTGAGGCACGTAGTTCTCTATCCTCATGGTAGGGGGCGCTGTTGATATCAGGGATACGGCCTAGGATTCTTCATCTTCGGCCGTAGAAGACATGACATCAAACTACGATCTAGTAATGTCTGAATGGCGTCCCATTGGGCTTCGAACTTTTTTACAATTGCGCTTCAAACTGCTTCATTACTGAGCGCCCCATTCATTGTGAACGTGGGCACTCACTTTGGCAGGGTGTTTGTACTGCAACCACACAACGGTCAATGAGCCCAGAAAACAGCGCTTTGACATTTCCTCCATTGCATATATTTTCTGACTAAAACCAAGTATAATCCTAATCAATGCGTTCATCCTTGCTTGCTCTATTGTAGCGATATATTGTAGGAAATTGTAGGAAATCATTGGTCCTTGCAGAGTTGAATAAAGCAACATGTGATATAAATTACATGTTCATGCATGTATATTTAGTATAAATATATACAAATGTGTTTGACTATGTGAGTTACATAGGATGATTAGTGTCCCTGGAAAAAAACAAGATTTATATTGTGAGATAAAAGTCGGGATTCCGAGACGTCATCACAGCAGCACCACCGGCTTCATTCTAACGTCTGGATCGGTAACGCCTCATCATTGATGACGTGTTGTTACTGAAAATAAGTTTCTTAGAAATTAAATCTACTTTGTTCGGCGGCACCAGTTCTAAATGTTCCCAGACTTTGGATCACTTTCTGATTGGATCCATTGTGAAGTAATTACGACGCAAAATGTCAGCAATCCGAATGCTAATCTGATCAATCCAAGGGATATTGACATGATTGGCAGCGCACCGCGCTGTTTAATCTATCCTAACACATTTCGGACTGGCCGGTGTTTCGGATCACCCATTGATCCGGACCACTAAACTGTGTCACCTGGTGAATGGAGCGCCAGTGTGTCACCTGGTGAATGGAGCGCCAGCGTGTCACCTGGTGAATGTAGCGCCGGCGTGTCACCTGGTGAATGGGGCACCAGTGTGTCACCTGGTGAATGGAGTGCCAGCATGTCACCTGGTGAATGGGGCCCCAGTGTGTCACTTGGGGAATGGGACGCTTAGTGTTTTGGCGCAGTTGGTGTGCCCAGCGTCATCAGTCACGTGTTTTTTCCATGTTTGAAGCAGGCTCTGGAGCAGTGTGTTGCATGGGAACGCCCACTGAGTCCAGGACGCATATCGGAGCGGCAGAACAAAGCGGACATCACTACTGCGATTTAAAGTCAAGTGCAGCCAGTCATTTGTTTTCCACTCACTTTGCCTTACTATAAAAATGGAGGATTACACATCTCAACTCAGTTTTTTTTTTGCTGCTTTTATTCAGAAGGAGCAGCGCATGGACTTCAGTTATAAGTAAACATAACATTTAAGCAAACATTTAGGAAACAACATTATTTTTTTAATCAAATGTCTAATTGTTACGGTTTGTGTAAATAAATCAGCTCTGAGACTTTAAAAATGACCTGTTGCTAATTAAATGGTGAATAAGCTAAACTGTAGGTTAATATTTTTGAAAGGTAACCTCTTAAATCAGTATCTGCCAAATGGTGTTATGAATGTCGTTAACTTGCAGCTTTCCTGATGCAAGGGGATCGGCCAGAATCCTCTGGCAGCATCGAGAGATGAAAACACCGTGGCACCATTTGGTTTGGAAGTTATTCCATCAGAGTTTGGCAGGATGTAACATTCTTTGCCAGAACAGTCTTAATGTCATGCCGGTCTTCGTCTTCGGTGAACGTGAACGACTTGAAAATGTTCTCGGCTTCAGCACCCATAGCATAGATAAAGCAGCTCACCTGCACTGTCCCCTCATCTGTGTATAGTTAATGTGGCGATGCGGTATCTCTCAAGACGCTGCCGCCAGTCCGGTCAGTCTGCCGGCTTATCAAAAGGAAAGTTTGCGGGTGGATTAAACTTGGCCATGGTGCTCAGTTTGTCTTTTCACAGCGACAGTCCGATCCCAGTATCTTCTGACACCATGTAGAATGACGAGTGGAAACTATAACTTTTAGAACAGGCCTTTATTATCGGCTGTGGACAGAACATGAACAGGTGTGGGCAGGTACATCATGACGCACACGGTCATGTCCCTCACACACTTACGGTATTGCCATAAAGCAGTGTCACAACTAAGGAACGACACTGTAGTTCTCTGTGTCACCACATGACACCAACGACTCGCCGGGGTTATGGGATAGGCTAGGCTAGGCAAGGTTTACTTCAAGTTCAGGTAGATCAGGTAGTTCTATCTACAATTTAATCTTGGTTCCAGATCTTTATTATGTTATAAAAACAACAGAAAATGTTCAGTGAGTCCCATAAATTCAAGCTCAATAGATTACCAGATCAAAAATGTCCCTTGGATCCAGATCACATTTTGATGTGTGACAGATCGTATGGGAATGTGTTCAAATAATATTATTAAAACATTTTAGGCATTGTCCATTAAAGTAGAGGAATAAATGTTAAAAAAAAAACAACAAGAAACAAAAACATCATGAAAACATTACCTACTCTGAAGTAAAAACGGAATATGTACCTCGTTTGCATGTTTGTCTATTTGTACATTCTCTTGTACAGACAAATTAAATATGTCTTTAGTGTACAAAAAACAATAGAGATTATTTAATGTCACATATGTACTACTAGGTGTCAGGAAGTTTCTGTATGTATACAGTAGAAAGCACTATAATGATTTATAAATCCATGCCTTAAATTCATCTCCAAGGAACCATCACCTTATCATGGTGGAGAGGTTTGTGTGCCCTAAGGATCCTGGGAGTTATGTTGTGGGGAGTCTTGTACTCCTGGTAGGGTCACCCAAGGCAAACAGGTCTCAGGTGAAGGGCCAGACAAAGAATGGTTCAGAAGATCCCATGAAAAATCAGAAAGGGAAAAATGTGACCCTGCCCGGAGGAAGCCCGGGGCCCACGTCTGGAGCCAGGCCTGGACGGAGGGCCCGTCAGCGAGTGCCTGGTGGCTGGGTTTGCCACGGGACCCAGACGGGCTCAGCCCGAAAAGGCAACGTGGATTCTTTCCACCTCTGTGGACCCACCACCCGCAGGGCAGACCGATGGGGTCGGGTGCACTGCCATATGGGTGGCAGTGACGAAAGGGGGTCAGGACAGACCAGACCCGGGCGGCAGAAGTTGGCTTTGGGGACGTGGAATGTCACCTCACTGGTGGGGAAGGAGCCGGAGCTTGTGTTGGAGGTGGAGCATTACCAGTTCGATCTGGTGGGGCTTATCTCCATGCATAGCCTCGGTTCTGGATCCAAACTCTTGGATAGGGGTTGGACCTGGTTTTACTCCGGAGTTGCGTCAGGCGTGAGGCGCAGGGCGGGTGTGGGGATACTCACAAGCCCCCGGCTGTGTGCCACTATGTTGGAGTTTACCCCGGTGGATGAGAGGGTCACTTCCCTACGCCTTAGAGTCCCCCCCCCCCCCCCACAGCCTTGACTGTTACTTGTGCATATGCACCAAATATCAGTTCAGAGTATTCGGCCTTCTTGGGGTCCCTAAATGGGGTCCTTGAAGGGATCCCTGCAAGGGACCCCATTGTTCTCCTGGGGGACTTCAATGCACACGTCGGCAATGATGGAGACACTTGGAGGGGCGTGATTGGGAGGAATTGTTCCTGTGATGTTCCTTAAAACAAAGTATAGTTTAGGCGAAAAACGCCAAAAAAAATGTGTCATGGACAATTTGAATGAGCTTCAGCTACCTCTATGTAAGTCAGACACATGCACAACTGGTCTTGAATGAAAGCTTAGAGGGTCCTCTTTAAAATGATACCAAATACAATATTATAAAACACTGACAAAGGTCCTGACTATGAGCCTAAACCAGGACATGCACCAGCGTCTAACATGCAACTTTTTGTAGGGGGTGGTTAATTTAAGGAGCTGATTACTGTGACAAAGCTGCCACTTAGGAATGGTTATCATACCAAAATATCATCTACAGACGTGTATCTTTTCAAAAAATATAGGTAAGTTTTGCCACCTTGACTGGTACCGACAAGTGAAATTTTTGGCTCTGGCCCATGGACTATTTTCCCAGACCGTGTCTTGACGGTGTCCGCTCTGTGAAGTTGGAAGTCCGGCAGACGCAGAGCGCCGTCGGGGATCGATTCACTGAGCCAAGTTTCAGTGAAACACAGGGCAGCGGAACGTGCAAAGTCCATATTTTTCCTGCAGAGGAGGTGCAGCTCGTCCAGTTTGTTGGGCAGTGAGCGGAGATTTGCCAGATGTATTGATGGTAGCGGGGTCCTGAATCCCTGCCAGCGGAGTCTCACCAGCTCTCTTACCCCGACGTCTGCGTGGCCGCAGCCCCAAAAAGGGCCGCAGCTCCGCTGATCAAGATCTCTTCAAAACTGCTCGGATCTGACGCAAACTGTGGAAAAAAATGACCCGGTAAGAACTGCCTGATGGTCAGCAGTTCTTCAGAGGAGTAGGTGATAGGATAGCACTCAGAAACACAAAATAAAGTAAAACAAGAGAGAGCTCTGTGCCGAGGCGTCCATCCGCAGGGTCATCGTAACTAATCTGTATATGTTACCATTGAGAAATATTAAAAGGAAAGATAACATTAATTTTCATTGTTATGCTGACGATACTTAGCTGATCAGATTAATTTGTTTTGATTGATAAATTTAATTAAATTGGAAACCTGCCTCAGGGATATTAAATCCTGGATGCTTCACAATTTCTTAATGTTGAACAGTAACAAACCTGAAGTCATTATTATTGGGCTGAAGCATCTTAGAGATGATCTCTCTAACATTGTAATTCACTTAGACAGCATTGATCTATCCTCCACCAGTGAAGTCAGGAACCTGGGAGGGATTTCTGATCAAGATCCGTCCTCTGAATCTCATCAAGTCTGTATCCCAGACAGACTTCTTTCACTGGAGAAATATTGTTAAAGTTAGAAATTTCTTATCTTTTAAAGACGGAGAGAAAATCATTCGTGCCTTTGTTACTTCTAGATTGTTGGACTGCTGTAATTCCTTATTATGGGCTGTTCTAGCTCCTCTATTAGGACTCTACAGTTAGTTCAGAATGCAGCTGCTGCTGACTGACTGGAACTGGGAGGAGAGAACACATCTCTCCTGTCCTAGCGTCACTTCATTGGCTCCTGATTAATCATAGAATACAATTCAAAGTCCTCATGATCACATGTAAAGCTCTCCACTGTAAGGCTCCGTCTGACATGAAGATCTTATTGAAGTGTATCACCCCCCCAGGGTTTTTAAGAGTAAAACAGGAGGCAGAAGCTTCAGCTATCTGGCCCCTTTACTCTGGAACGATCTCCCAACATTGCGCCGGGGGGGGGGGGGGGCACCCTTAGCTTATTTAAGAGTAGATTAAAACCCCTCCTCTTTGATAGAGCCTACAATTAGAAACAACACCCCCCCACTAGATAAAAACCCCTGTGTGCTCCTCCACACATGCTCTGAGCACACGCCCTGGGATGCCATCTGGGCCAGCAGCCTTCCATGCATTGATACGGCTGAGTGCAGCATGTATGTCTGTGGAGGTGGAAGAGAAAGGCTGGTTGTCTGCAGGTAGTCTAGTCGTGGTCAGGGTCTCCCTGTTGTCTGTCAAAACGAGCGTAAAAGCGATTCAGCTCATTTAGGAAGGAGACATCTGTGGTTGCTGGGGTGGAGTTGCTGTGTTTGTAATCAGTTATGGCCTGGATGCCTTGTCACATGCGTCTGGGGTCTGAGTTGGAGAAGTGTTCCTCCACCTTCAGCTTGTAGCAGTGCTTGGCCTTGATGATGCCCCTCCTCAGGTTTGCCCTGGAGGTGCTGTAGACTTGTGCGTCTCCTGATTTGAAGGCGGCATTGCGAGCTTTCAGCAGGAGCCGCACCTCCTTGATCATCCATGGCTTCTGATTAGGATACGTGGTGATCTGTTTCCACGTTGTCACACTGTCAATGGTGGTGTTGATATGGTCCAGCACAGAAGAGGTGTAAGTGTCAATGTTTGTGTGAGAGCCACAGGTAGTCAGTGAAGCAGACATACTCCAGTCTGTGTGTTGGAACTTGTCCTGAAGTACAGAGTCTGTCCCTGCTGGCCACACCTTGATGGTTGTCACTATTGGCTTCACATGTTGGATGAGTGCGTAGTATTTAGGGATGAGGAACAAAGAAAGATGGTCTGATTGTCCCAGGTGAGGGAGGGGGGTTGCGGTGTAGGCTCATGCAATGTTGGTGTAAACATGGTCTAAAATTGTGTTTCCTCTTGTGTTGCAGGAAACATGCTAGTGGAATTTAGGGAGAACTGTCTAAGTTTGAGTGATTAAAATCACCTGCAACTATAAGAGCAGCCTCCGGCTGAGCAGACTGCTGTTTGCTGATGGCTGTGTACAGTTCCTTCATAGCAACTGTAGCATCGGCATCCGGAGGGATGTAGGCTGCGGTTACAATTATTGAGGTGAACTCCCGTGGCAAATAGAAAGGTCTGCATTTAACCATGAGAAACTCAAGGTTAGCTGAGCAGTGTCTCTCAACAGTAACAGAGTCTGTACACCAAGATTTGTTCATGTAGATGCACAATCCTCCGCCTCTGGTCTTGCCGGAGTCATCTGCTGTTCTGTCTGCCCGGAGTGTGTGGTGACCGGCTAGCTCGATAGCGCTGTCCGGTACCCTGCTGTTTAGCCATGATTCCGTGAAAATCATGACATTACAGTCCATAAGTCTTTTGCTGTGGGAGATGGAGTCGTAACTCGTCCATTTTATTCACCAGAGACAGCACATTGGCTGGGAAAATGCTGGGTAGCGAGAGCCAATACGGTGTTAGTTTCAGTGTCGCTCTTACCCCTCCGCGCTTCCCTCGCCTTTGTTTACGATCTCGGCGCCACCTGCGCGCACTTCCCCCCGGCTGGGTAGAGTGCGTAGCCCCCATTGTTCTGCGGATCTCAGGAATGAGCCGCAGATTGACGATTTTATCACCAGAGTGGTGTAATCCTGGGTCCAAAAGTTCCTGTCAGGTGTAGGATTTATAAGTGAAGCTGTTCTGTACGAACAGACCCAAGATGAGCAGGAAAATTATTATAAAATTGCAAAACTGGACGAGACGCCGGGCCTCGCCATGTCCACGCGCCTCCATCTTGGTCTAAAATGAGTGACGGATCAGGCTGTTCAACAAGTGGGGGTATTTAACAGTTGGTCCAGTGTTTGAACAACTAATGAAGAACGACAGTCAAGGAGTTGAATAATTTGGAGCCTGTGATTCTTAAAACTAGAATTTTGTGCTGAATTTATTTAAAAAAAAAATCAATTCAAAGTGTTGTTTGACAAAAACTGTTGTATATCAATACAGTATGGTATACTACTGAATAGGAGTTGAGATTATTTTTAGTTTTACTTCAATGTGTAGAGCCCTCCCAGTGTGAGACTGCAGACAGCATGCAAAGGTTTTGTCAGCAAAAGACCGACAACCAATCACACAGCGGCATGAGTAACGAGTAAGGCAAGAATTTTAACATTGTTCAGTAAACCTACACATTACAGGTCAGTTGAACTTGTCTCTCATGGAAGGTAAAGATCTCTACAGGTATGGAACAAGTCACTCATTTAATTTTAAATTCATTTTCACATGATTTCTATTTTACCTGATTTAGCTGCTAACTTCTTGTAGCTGTAATTTTCAATCTAAATGAATAAAAAAAAATTAATAAGAGGTATAAGCATACATTCCAGACATTATAATATAATAAAGAATACATTTAAATCCTCATGTAGAATTTGAAGCCAGCGATACATTTCAAACAGACTGGGTTAAATTATCACAATACGTCTTGACTCCTCATTTTAAAAACTCCCTAAAAGTTTGAAATAAGAGCTGGTGTGACTTTGAAAGTGAAATGTTTTCTTGATTTCTTTGAAACATTATCAAATGAACACTAATAAACACTTTCAACAGTGAATGACTAATGAAGGAAGACAATCAGGGAGTTGAATCATTTGGTGTCTGCGGTCCTTAAAATTAGAATTTTGTGCTGAATATGGAAAAGAAAAAAAAACATTTGATCAATGATGATGCTGATGGCTATTGAAGATGCTGATGGTTATTGATGATGATGGTTATTGATGATGCTGATGGTTATTGATGATGCTGATGGTTATTGATGATGCTGATGGTTATTGAAGATGCTGATGGTTATTGATGATGCTGGTTATTGATGATGATGCTGATGGTTATTGAAGATGCTGATGGTTATTGATGATGATGATGGTTATTGATGATGATGATGTTATTGATGCTGATGCTGATGGTTATTGATGATGATGGTTATTGATGATAATGGAGACCTATCTGTGTTTGAATTGCCTGATGATACTAAGTCGTGTGAAATGTGACGTCACCTGGCACGACTGTATTGATGAAGAGAACTATTAAAGTTTTTATTGGTATTTCGTTTATTGTAAACAGCATCTGCGGTGAACAAAGTGACCATTTATGTCTTTCAATTTCAACACAACACACTAAGTTTTTTACCGTCTGAGTCATTGTGCAAATTGTGCATTATTTTAATTTTTTGCAGGATTTTCTATGTAAATTTGTTTTCCTTTAGGTTTTTATCAAACAGTTTTCTTTTACCGTCATTTGTTCTTTCCGACCGGAAGTCAGGTCTGGTTTGGTGGTCCTTTGTCTCCCTCCAGTGGTTAAGTTAGGGAACTACCCATGAGCTGTTTCACCTGATGTAGAGTTTTATTTGTGTTTAGAGACGTAGGCTTATGTTATCCAGGTCAATATAAATCAGTGAGAGCACAGAATGATTACATTATTATTTAAATTAAACATTTCATTCTTCTGGGTAACATTCAGTCATACCAGACCTGATTTAAATGATGCAAACAAAATGAAGACAAATTCAAACTACAGAAAACAAACATAATAAAATCAGACAGCAGTTACACAAAAGAGACAAGATAAATACACTGCAACAAATTTCCGTAAGAAAACAGCCAAATTGTGACAGTAACACACAATTTTCCATATAAATAATTTCTGAAATCACAGTTTGAAATACAGTTAGTTAATTGCAAAGGCTGTTACTTGTAAGCCACACATGCAGCACATGTCACCCAGGGCAAACCCGCGTCATGCAAGTGCAGAGGTGACGGAGGGCAGAGTGTGTTGAGCCAGTGGGGCAGTCAGCTCGGGAGTGGACAGTAAGTGAACCACGGAGCCGAAAGCGGCAAATTAACAGTGTAAATGAATCGATACTAAACCTACCACGAAGCTAAAGTGAGTCGTTGACAACCTTTTCGACTTCGTAAAATGATTAAGTATATTTTATTTGTTGGAGACAATCTTGCTTTTCACTGTGATAGCTGACTTGTTCAGCTCAGAAAGTTTGCCGGTTCTAACCAACACAAAGTCACCGGCTACGTCTGAATTTCTTGCCAATATATTAAAAACGTGTAAAATTTGCCCACAGCATCGTTTCCAGAAAAATCCACACATAACTGCATAAGTGTGTGATCAACACGTTTATGAGCAGAACAACTCTGTAACAACTCTGACAACGACAGGAGAGGGCCGGGATTTTGAAATTCATGCCGTTCCTCCTGGATGACCTCTATCAGAGTTCTCCCAGTAACAGACCCGGTCCGACCCAGAACTGGCGTTGGCGTCTTTGGCGAGGGACGTGAATGAATGAATGAATCCGAAGCTTTTTCGGTCCGGATACCGATTATGCTTTTTGAAAATGCAGCGTTTTCAAAAACCTGTTTTTTCACAGATGCGTTGTCGTGTAGACGATAGTCCTAACTGTAGGAAAAGGAAAGCGTTTTCAGAAAGACCCAGCT
This sequence comes from Antennarius striatus, assembly GCF_040054535.1. Lineage (NCBI taxonomy): Eukaryota > Metazoa > Chordata > Actinopteri > Lophiiformes > Antennariidae > Antennarius > Antennarius striatus. The sequence continues at coordinate 95,739 of NW_027172342.1, read as the reverse complement.
ACGTGTGGACCTGTGACCTTATAAAATTAGGCCTAAGTATCAGCCAGAAAAAATGCAATGAGATATTTTCTTGAACTTGCCCAACCCAAATCCTGACGTACTATGTCTTATGTACTTTCAGGTTACTGTTTTCTTCTGTACAATCAGAAAGATCTGTACGTCCTGTCCTCCATCTTAAGTGAGTACTTAATCCATACAAATGCAGTTTGCATTTAGTATCTGTTTTATCAAGTCTTATATGAGTTGTTGTATGCTGTCAGGTTACTGTTTTCAATCTCTACAATCTTGGCAATGGGAGATCTTAAAGCTCTTTGGGGAAAAACAGTGGGGAAGAGTGACATGGAAGACATTCTACGAGAAGCTGGACTGGAACAGTATGTGGGGACTCAGGTACACGATGGAGACATCTTCAACAGGTATCGCAATGTGCTGTGGACAACGTTAAAACAGCGATATCCTCCCAGAATCAGAACTGACAGCATCATCATTTCTCCAATCAAAGACAGTGAGAGCCCACAGGCCTATGTTCACAACACCCGGAAGGAGTGGATCAGACAAACTGGTGCACAACCAGATCAAGACGTTTTCCACAATGTTGCTCTCAGGGAGATCATTGCTGATGGATTGCCAACAGCAGCTCAGAGCAGACTGAATGATGCTGTGGGACTATATACAATGCCATTTAATCAGTTCACAGATTATGTGGTGGATGCTGTGACAAAGACAAGAACCAAGATCCTTCACCAAAAGCAGGCTGATGAAGCCATGAGAAAACTGACGCAGCTGCAGCTTACGGAAGGAAAGAAGAAGATACAAGCTGTTGTGGCACCAGTCGCCCCATCACAAGAGACACCACCAAGTGCCCCAATACCTGTACCTCCCCAAGTGGTATATGTGCAGCATCCCGGCTGGGTAGATCCTGCAATGGGACGAGTCAGAGGAATGACAGCAGGACGAATGAACAGCGGGACCACGTAGATGCCATAATTGTGGGAAAAGTGGGACACTTCCGCAACAATTGCAGGGCACCTCATTATGCTGGATCTTGGCAAAACATGCAAGGACAGAATAATTACCAACAGAGTTTTCGGGGACCTGTGAACCCCTGGCAGGGACCTCCTGCTGGGTACTAGGAGGGCCTTGAGGATCCTAAGGGGGGTCATCAGCTGGCTGTTACATCACGCCCTGATGAAGAACCAATGCTGCAGGTTAAATTAGCGGGAAAGCCTATGAAGATGATAGCGGCATCAGGTGCTGCTTACACCTGTGTGGGCCAGGCCGACTCGCAACACCTCCCAAGATCAGGACAATATGTTCGAATTGTTGGATTCTCAGGGACAAAGCAGCTGATACCTACTTCCGAACCAGTCCCCTTGCAATTCCAAGGAAAAACTACAGAACTGCCTGTGCTGATATCGGATCAAACTCCTATGAATCTTCTTGGAAGAGATGCGCTGTGTAAACTTCAGTGCACCATTTTGTGCACTCCAGCGGGAGTAATTGTTGATGCAAGAAAACTCCAAATGACTGTAAAACCAGAAGAGGAAATGGTGTATTGGCTTGGAAACCTGAGTGACTCCTTTTTTGAATCCAGCCAATGAGTGGATGAACTTTATGGAAGCAAACTTGCCTGATGCGAAGCCACCAACATGCCCAAAACATTGTACACTTCAATTTTTTAAAGATGGATCTAAAGCCAGACCAAACATTTGGGTTAATGATCAACCTGAAAGGGTTGAGATTCAGTCTGGTTACATAATATTAGGAAAACAGGGAGCCATAAAAACATAAAAATACATATTTAAGGCAAAGAATTTAACATTAAAAATAGCCTTCCTCATGTAACATTGTAAATGCAGGTTAATATGCCTAAACACTTAGGACCTATGGTTCTTGAAGCAAAAAGTATATATACGATATCTATACATATATATATATATATATATATAATCGTATATAGTATATATACTATAGCGCCGCGGATGGACGCCTCGGCACAGAGCTCTCTCTTGTTCTACTTTATTTTGTGTTTTTTGTCGACCTTTGGGTCCGTTTCTGAGTGCAATCCCATCACCTACTCCTCTGAGGAACTGCTGGCCATCAGACTGTTCTTACCCGGTAATTTTATTCCGCAGTTTGCGTCAGATCCGAGCAGTTTTGCGGAGATCTTGATCGGCGGAGCTGCGGCCCTTTATGGGCTGCGGCCACGCAGACGTCGGGGTAAGAGAGCTGGCATGCTGGTAATACTCCGCCAGCAGGGATTCAGGACCCCGCTACCATCAATACATCTGACTAACCTCCGCTCACTGCCCAATAAACTGGACGAGCTGGACCTCCTCTGCGGGAAAAATATGGACTTTGCATGTTCCGCTGCCCTGTGTTTCACTGAAACTTGGCTCAGTGAATAGATCCCCGACGGCGCTCTGCATCTGCCGGACTTCCAACTTCACAGAGCAGACCATGTCAAGGAGCGGTCGGGGAAAACCAAGGGCGGTGGAATATGTTTCTACATCAATGAAGGTTGGTGTAAGGATGTCACAGTGCTCAGCAGGTTCTGTGGACCGAACATTGAGACATTCTGCATCAACTGCAAGCCCTTTTATTCTCCGTGGGAGTTCTCCTCTTTTGTGTTCGTCGGTGTTTACATTCCACCGCAAGCGAATGTGGATGTCGCACTCCATACATTAGCGGAACAAATAACGGACATTGAAAGGAAACACCCGGACTCATTTTTAATCATCCTGGGGGACTTCAACAGAGCGAAACTAAACAACGAGCTCCCTAAATACAGACAGCATGTGACCTGTCCGACGAGGGACAAAAACACGCTGGATCACTGCCACACTGTAACTAAGGACGCTCGGTCCCCCGCGCAGCTTTGGGAAACTCTGATCACTGCCTTGTCCACCTCATCCCAGCCTACAGGCAGAGACTGAGAACATCTCGGCCTGTGGTGAAAACGATGAAGAAATGGACCAACGAGGCAAAGCAGGAACTACAGGGATGTTTTGACTGCACCGACTGGAGTGTTTTTGAAGCTGCTACAGACAACCTGGGTGATCACACGGACACTGTGACAGCCTACATTAGCTTCTGTGAGGACCTGTGTGTGCCAACCAAGACCTTCCGCACATACAGCAACAACAAGCCATGGTTCAGAGCCAAGCTGAGACAACTGCGCTTGGCTAAAGAGGAGGCCTACAGATCTGGGGATAGGGCTCTGTACCGGCAGACCAGGAACACACTGACAAAGGAGATCAGAGCAGCTAAGAGGAGTTACTCTGATAAGCTGAAAGGAAACCTTTCAGCCACCAACCCCTCGTCGGTGTGGAGAGGTCTGCAGGACATCACCAGCTACAGATGCCCGTCCCCCCCTGCTGAGGCCAACAAGAACCTGGCTGACGACCTCAACAGATTCTATTGTAGGTTCGAAAAGGCCTTCACACCCACCACCCCCATTCCACTACCTGCAGCCCATATCACACCGCCATTCACACCTCCATTTCCCTCAACAAACACTGTCTGCACCCCACCCCCTTCACACCCCCTGCCTGCCCCACCTCCAACCCCCCTCCCCTCCACACCCCCATCCCCTTCACACCCCCAGCCCACACCACCCCCAACCACCCTCAGTGTGACCGTCCAGGAGGTGACTCAGCAGTTCCACAGACAAAAGATCAGGAAGGCGCCAGGCCCTGATGGTGTCTCCCCCTCCTGCCTCAAGGTCTGTGCGGATCAGCTGGCTCCAGTCTTCACACAGATATTCAACAGATCCCTACAACTGTGTGAGGTACCCTCCTGCTTCAAGCGCTCCACCACCATCCCGGTCCCCAAGAAACCCTCCACCACAGGAATAAATGACTTCCGGCCTGTCGCTCTGACATCTGTGGTCATGAAGTCCCTTGAACGCCTCGTGTTGAGCCACCTGAAGGACATCACAGAACCTCTGCTGGACCCCCTGCAGTTTGCCTATCGGGCAAACAGGTCAGTGGATGATGCAGTCAACATGGGACTGCATTTCATCCTGGATCATCTCGACCACCCAGGGACATATGCATGGATCCTGTTCGTTGACTTCAGCTCGGCGTTCAACACCATCATCCCTGAGCTGCTATCCTCCAAACTTCACCAGCTCACAGTCCCTTCTGTCATGTGTCAGTGGATCACCAGCTTCCTGACAGACAGGACACAACAGGTGAGGCTGGGGGCGATCACCTCAGACACTCTGACAGTCAGCAAGGGTGCCCCCCAGGGTTGCGTCCTCTCTCCGCTGCTCTTCTCCCTCTACACCAACGACTGCACATCTACGCACCCAGCCGTCAAACTCCTGAAGTTTCCAGATGACACAACTGTCATTGGACTCATCCAGGACGGGGATGAGTCTGCATACCGACAGGAGGTGAGACAGCTGGTGGACTGGTGTAGTAGCAACAACCTGGAGCTGAACACGCTGTGGAGATGACAGTGGACTTTAGGAAGTTACCCTGCCCTCTGCTTCCCCTCACCATCGCAAACAGCCCTGTGGACTCTGTGGAGAGCTTAGAGTTCCTGGGGACTACCGTTTCCCGGGACCTGAAGTGGACACTCCACATCAGCTGCATCCTCAAGAAGGCCCAGCAGAGGATGTACTTTCTCAGGCAGCTAAGGAAGCACTTTCTGCCACAGGAGCTGTTGGTCCTGTTCTACACAGCAGTCATTGAATCAGTTCTGTGTTCCTTCATCACAGTCTGGTTTGGTGCTGCCACCCAAAGGGACAGGAGAAGACTACAAAGGACAATCAGGTCTGCTGAGAAGATCACTGGGACCTCCCTGCCCTCCCTCCAAAAGCTGTACTCCTCAAGAATTAGGAGTCGGGCAGGGAAGATCATCTCAGACCCAACACACCCTGGACACCGTCTATTTAAAAGTCTACCCTCTGGGAGGCGCTACAGAGCCCTCCTCTCAAAAACAACCAGACTTAAAAACAGTTTCTTCCCCTAAGCCATAAGACACTTGAACAATAAACGTTAAATATTTGTCTCCAAGTCCCTGCAACATGCACTCAGCACCTGTACATTGTGCCCCCCCCCCCCACCTACTGCGTTTTGCATCTTGCATTTTGTATTTAGTACAGTTATTTATAATATTTCAAGTATTTAGAATAGTTAAGTTATGAATGCACAGTTTGAGACACCACCTGCCGGAAACAAATTCCTTGTCTGCTTTCAACAAACGATGGCCAATAAAACTGATTCTGAAAAGCGTGAACTACATACAAACAAAAAACAAGAACATTTGGATTAGTGAAGATAAATCCTTTGTTAAAATATTTATTTCTGCATCTGACTGGGCTCAGTCACAGGTAATCAGGCTTCCATGTCAACCAGAATGCTGTGTTCAGCATTCAGACCTAAGAAAGGAAATGATGGCTACTGTACCAGCTGACTTGTGGTCAAAACATGACACTGATGTAGGGTTGGTCAAGTCAGCTCAACCTGTTGATTTCAAGCTGAAACCAGGGTGTAGACCACCGTGGACACCTCAATATCCACTAAAACCTGAAGCTGAAGCGGGAATTGAGGGAACTATTCAAGGTCTGTTGGAGGCTGGAGTACTGTTGGTTGAGCCGAACCCATGCAGCAATACACCAATCTTGCCAGTGTTAAAAGCAAATAAAAACAAGTACCGTTTGGTGCATGACTTACGTGGGTTGAAAGAAGTAATTGAGGACTTCCCTGCTGAGGTTCCTAATCCTCACACTTTGCTGTCAAATATCCCACCCGATGCTAAGTGGTTCACTATCATTGATTTGTGCTCTGCATTTTTTACTGTACCCCTAAGTCCTGTCAGAAGGCATAATTTTCCATTTACGTACAGAAACCAATCCTATACGTACACGCGCATGCCACAAGGCTTCAAACATAGCCCTCATGTATTTAACAAAGTACTGAAAGAAGACATGGCTGACTTGGCTGGTAAAATTAACAGTTTAGTTATCCAATATGTGGATGACATCATTTTGTGTGCATCAGACTTGTAAACATGCCATAAGGACTCCATGATCCTGTTGCCACAAGGCCTCACAAGAGAAATTACAGTACTGCACGGATCAGGTAGAGTACCTGGGTAGGTTGATCAAAGAAGGGACACGATCAGTTTCTCCCTCCCAATTGGAGGCGGTGTCAAAAGCTCCCAAACCAACCACTGTTAAAGAAATTATGACATTTCTGGGAATGATAGGGTACAGTTCAGAATGGGTTGATGGATATTCTGCTATTGTCCAGCCTCAGAGAAACATGATTAAAGAAAATGGTGCTGGAAATTTGCAAAGCAGATTACTTTGGACATCAGAGGGACACATTGCTTTTGAAACTATTAAAACTTTGCTACGGCGGGCGCCGGCTTTGACTCTTCCAGACTATGAGAAACCATTCTAGTTGTTTGTGTTGTGTCGTCAGGGACATGCAGTAGGGACGTTAGGCCAGAAAACAGGTATAGGTACACATGCTTAACCAATTGCCTATTATTCTGTTGCACTAACGCCAGTGGAACTAGGTTTGCCAGAATGCTATCAGCACCTGGCTGCCGCTAATTTGTTGTATGAAAAAGCATCAGCTCTTACTACGGGCTATTCGATAGAGATTTTATCACATCATAAGTTGATAAACTTAATTGAAAGAGGAAAATTTGTGTTAACCGCACAACGGTTGACTGACCATCACCGACTTCTTGAATACCCGGATGTGACATTGCATGTCTGCAGGGTGAAGAACCCAGCAGACTCCATTCCACTCCCGTTTGAGGGAGAACCACATGACTGTGTGGCTGAGGCAGAGAGAGATGCTAAAGTAAGGTCTGACCTGAGTGCTATCCCTTTGGAGTCAGCCGACATGACTCTGTTTGTGGACGGCTCCTGCTACAGAGATGGGGAAGCACTCAGAGCAGGTTGTGCAGTTATTGAGTTAAAACATGGCAAAACTGAGATTGTTCGAATGGAAGAGTGTGTGCAGCCGTGTTTCAGCCAGTTGGCAGAACTAAAGGCTTTGACGTCTGCATGCGAGTATGCAGAGGGTGAAAACGCTAACATCTACACAGATTCTGCCTATGCACATGGGGTGTGTCATTTGTTTGGTGCAGCGTGGAAGGGGAGAGGTTTCAGAAAAACTGACGGCTCTCCCATTCAGCACCGTAATCAGATCAGGAAATTATTAATGGCAATGATGAAACCAAGATCCTCAGCCATAATAAAGTGTGCTGCACATCAGAAAAATGATTCATGGGTTGCCAAAGGAAATGCAGCAGCAGATGAAGCATCTAGAAGTGCAGCTTCAGTGAACAATAAAGCTATAATGGTAACTCATGCTGTGGATCTTGAGGAACAAATAACTTGTAAAGATTTGATATTGTTACAGGAAGAGGCTCCAGAAGCAGAATGCCATTTATGGCTTCAGAGAGGAGCTTCTAAGGATGCTGAAGGATTGTGGAGGAATCACGAGGGGCTATTTGTTGCTCCTGGTGGACTCCTACCTTTACTGATCAATGAGGCTCACGGGGTAGGCCATGAGTCTAGAGGCGAAGTGATGAGAAAAATTTGAGAATGGAATTTTTGGGCTCCTAAACTACAATATGTTGATGAAGTGATTGGCCGCTGTGAAACATGCTTAAAAAGTAACATTGGAAAAGGAGAAACACCTCCTGCTAGACATATTCCAGCACCTGAAGGACCTTTTCTACACCTGGTCATGGACTATGTTGATATGGTGAGACCAGTGCAAGAGGTATTTGTTGGTGGTGATTGATAGATTCAGCAGGTGGGTTGAAGAGACACCATCCAAACACAAAAATGCAGAAACTGTTGCAAAGCTTCTGTCCTGTGAAATCGTTCCGAAGTTCGGGATTCCACTAAGAATAAGTTCAGACAATGGAAAGGAGTTTGTGGATAAAACCATGAGATGCATGTTGCAGAAGTTAGGAATCAAGCAGATATTTGGATGTTTGTACAATCCTCAGAGTCAAGGTATTGTGGAGAGAGTGAATGGGATTTTGAAAAACAAACTTGAAAATTTGCATGTGCACGGGGTTAAATTGGGTAGATGCACTGCCACTTGAGCTCATGGCATATAGATCAAGTGCTCATAGAGACCTGGAAATAACACCACGTGAAGCTTTAACCGGCAGGTCAATGCCTTCTCCAATTTACAAAACAGCTAAGGGACCTTCTCCTGATATTTTGACAAATGATATGAAGTCTTATGTCAGACAAATGACTAATATCCACAGGAGCATCTCTGCTCATGTTATCTCATTACAGGCCAAAGCTGACCGTAAGGAGACTCCACCTTCAGTGACACCAGGAGACTTGGTGTCCATAAAGGTGTTCAGACGGAAGTGGGACATCCCCCGACGGGAGGGTCCGTATGAGGTGGTGAGAGCCACTTCCACTGCAGTGCAGGTCAAAGGATCCCCTACGTGGTGTCATTTAAAGCTTTGCTTAAAAGCACCCATTGACATTCTCAGTGACAAAGATGAAGGCCAGGGGAAGGACTCCCTGGAAGGGGGGAATGCTCCTTCTTCTCCTCCTGGCTATGATGGGGATGATGATACAGCAGTTTCCAGTTATTCAATTCCCCAAAGAGAAGTGATACCAATAATGATGTTAATAATATAATCCTTACGATTACTAGCTGGTTCCACAGGAAAATGTTAGGCTTGGAAGATATGCCTGAACTTTTTACAACCAAAGTGAAAGAGGTAGCTTGGTTTGAAGAAAAAGTCAGAAATTGCGGTTGGACCAGAAATGAATGGTTGGTATAAGTGGGTTCAGTTTGTAGGTTATCTTAATCATAAGACTGACTGCTATATCTGTACTAAAGCTAAGATAGATCGTCTGTTTGTGATAAATACTGTTTTAAGCTGGCAGAAGTGTGTTGGTGAAATCGGCAGATACATGGGGACTATTCGACTATGGTGTAAGGTAGAGTGTTTACTGTTCCTGGGATCAGATAAGTACTGGCCTTCTATTATGCATGGTACTAGGGGAAAGACTAATGCACAGCATTGTATGGAGTTGGATGAAAGGATTGGCAGATGTAACCCTCTTATTGAGTAGGCTGGACAAATATCTAAATATCTATATCTACTGGGCTCTAAATATCTGTATGTATCTACCCAATATGTGGGTTCTACTAGGTTCAAGGAGACTGGCGGTGGAGAATGGAAATTCGATACCTCCACCCTAATAACACACGGACAAAATTTAAGTAAAGTAATATTTAAATGTCTTTAGCAACCCAATATGAACATTTTAAATTTTTCACACACATGAACAAATAACAAAACAAAATATATTTTTCCACACCATTATAACTGTCTTTTTCAGTTGCGGTTTCAATGTTCATCCAATGTCTATAGTTCAAAGTTACTCGATTTAATGTCAGATCTCACTTAGGAAAAGTAACAACAACAAAAAAGGAAAAAAGAAAAAATCTGAGATCTCAGTTAATAAAAAAAAATCTTAAAGGACTTGTAATCCTTTTCCTACCACTCTCCTGGGAACCAGGTGGAGGCTTCAGGAGTATCTATCCACTGTATCCACTTTACGCCTTCCACGGGGCATGTGGTCCGCGCATGTCAAGGCCTCAAGTCTTGGTGCAGATTTCACCCATAAAAAAAAAAACAGCCTGTACACAATTGTACAGAGCAGTTACTTTTAGTGATTAACAACAACAAAAACACATTTCCATCACATTTTGAAAAGAAAATCACATCCCGACTGGTTCTATAATGTATTTGCATTTTCTGGTTTATGTTACTCACCAGGATTATCTTCAACAAAAAGGAAAAACATCTACTCTCCGTGGCTCAACACCAAACTTTTTCCAGTGTGTCGCTCCGTACTAAACTTTCACAGCGTCCCGCTCAACACCAAACTTCTCTAGCCCGTCGCCCAACTTCCACAGGATCATCCCTCCATGCAGACGGCTGCAGCTCATAAAAGCTAATGAGCTCTGAGCAGGTGTGAGTGATTGGCACAGAGGTGCGTTCAGGGCACATAGGAAACCCCGTCTTCAACCAAAAAACCCGTTTGAACAGAATAAAATAGTACTAACAGTAAAAGTATTACTGGGTTACACAGACGTAATGCAGAGCGCGGGATGCTAACAGGAGTTCCTTTAATACCAGTAGGTTTGAATGCTTTGAAAAATCAGGGAGTGTGTATTTAGGAATAATAAACTCTAGATGTACTTACATGTGGAATGCAGATGCTAATTGTTCTAAAACAACTTTGGTCCCTGCTACTCAACGAAAGGGATTGTCAATAAGTCCTACTTATGTGCCAGCGTGTCCTTATCATTACCAAAGTGCAGTTATGGCTGATCATTATTGGTGGTGTGGAGGACAGTGACTTTATTATATTCTTCCTTTAGATTGGGCAGGCAGATGTTCTAGGGTGCAAATAGTGCAGGAGATAGTTGTAATTCCCCATGAGAATCAACTGAGTGAAGATCATAATGTTGTTAACAGGGCTAAGAGACAATATGTTCCGGATTCTAATGTTTATTTTAATTCAATAGGCCAGCCTAGAGGGATTCCTCAGAGGTATAAGGCCAGGAATGAGGTTAAATCAGGGTTTGAGTCTATTTTACCATGGATAACTACCAATAAGAACACTGAGTGGATTAATAACATCTATTATAATCAACAGCCTTTTATTAATTACACTGATGAGGCTTTGATTTTTCTTGGTGAGCAGGTGGATGCTACCAGTGCCGTGGCCTGGCAGAATAGACAAGTTTTGGACTGGTTATTGGCTGAACGAGGTGGTGTTTGTGCTTTGATAGGTGAGTACTGTTGCACATATATTCCAGATAACACGACTCCAGATGGTTCCTTTACCAAGGCTATGAAGAGGATTAAGAATCTCAGGATTGAGGTAAAGGAGAATGCAGGACAAGATGCTAGAATCAGGTTTTGTAGGTTGGTTCGATAACATGTTGGGAGGATGGATACAAGGATTGTTTAAGATATGAGTTGTGAGTTTAGTATGTGTAGTGATACTAGGTAAATGTATACAACACAAAATGCTTTCTGAAAGTCTAATTTCACATCCAGGGGGAACAGAGCATGTGAGTGCTGGACGCTGGAGGACCAGCCTTGAGGGTCACATGCTGTTTGGGGGCTCCCTGCTCTGTTTTCAGTCTACTACATCTTTAACCTACAGTAGCAAGGGGAGGTCGACTGCACACTTGAATTCATTAAAAGGTAAATCTTTTGTTATCTGATTCTTTTAACAGATCTTTTTAACAGCAGTCAATCTGACATGTTATTGCCCGGGTGATACTGATGACATTAACTAAGGTTGCGTTCCCTTGAGGTCTAACAGAGCCAGGGCCCTGGTATTGTCAATGCTACCTCACTGGAAAGACTTTGCTACACTCATTAAAACAGAACCATAATTAATGTCATTTCATTTGATGGAGGCTTCTTAATTTTATTTTTCAACATAATGGTGGAACATGACTTTTTAATCATCATCAGATCTGTTAGGATCTTATATAACATAGCAATGTTTGTGTTCTGCTATTATTATTGATCTTGAATAAGTCCCAAAAACCACCATTAGTCGTTTGTACAATAGCATCACAACATTGATATTGAGGTATTTGGGAAAAAAATGTTTTGACATTTTATTTTGCTCCTGTTATCTAGCCCTACTATACAGTGCACAGCAATAATGAGTATGTCCTCTTTGAAAAGTAACATTTCATACAATATGACAAGGAACACAAACATATATTTCCAAAATGTTCACAGACTAAGTTAAAACAGGATCTGTTGAGCTTTTGAACTTAAAACTAAGGTTAATAATATAACTTAAGTTGTTTTTTTTCCATTTTGGTAAAATTAGTGTGGTGCAGAAATGAGCACACCCCACAACAAACACAACTACATCCAATACATTTAGGACTTTGTATGGCCTCCATTACTTGCAATGACAGCCCCAAGTGTGCTTGGCATGGAGCGCACAAGTTGACAACATTTGGCCACATCAATCTTTTTCCATCTTCAAGGATGACCTCTTTTAGAGTCTGTATGTTGGATGGAGAGTGATACTCAACCTGCCTCTTCAGTATTCCCCAAAGATGCTCTACAGGGTTCAGATCAGGTGACATACTTGGCCATGGAATCACTCTCACCCAGTTCTTCTTCAGAAAGTCAGCAGTGGCCTTAGTAGTGTGTTTTGGGTCATTGTCATGTAGAAAACTGCAGTACATTTGAGAATTCATGATGCCATCAATGAAATGCAGTTCTCCAACACCCGCAGCACTCATGCAACCCCACATAAGAACCCTACCCCCTCCATGTTTCACAGTGGGCACCATGCACTTTTCCTTGTACTCCTCAACCTTGCGACGCCTGACCGTTTTGAAGCCATCAGTTCCAAAAAGATTGATTTTGGTCTCATCGCTCCAGAGTATGGAGTCCCATCAGCCTTCATCCTTTTCAGCATGGGCCCTGCAAACTCTAGGCGGGTTTTTTGTGACCTAGCTTTAGGAGAGGCTTCCTTCGGGGATGACACCCATGCATGCCATTCCATTGCACTGTATGGCATATTGTGTCACGTGATACAGTCACTCCAATTTCAGCCTCTACCTCCTTAGCCAACTATTGTGCACTTGCATGCCAATTTTCCTCAACTCTTCTCATCACAAGACGCTCCTGCCTGGGTGTTAATTTTCTCAGCTGGCCTGTACGTCTCTGTACTTTTGTTGCGGTTCCAGCTCTCTTGAATCTTTGGATCACTTTTGGGCCGTGTTCTTACTAATAAGTAAGGCTTTACTGATCTTCTTGTAGCACTCACCTCTCTTGTGTAAAGCAATAATCAGCTTTCTCAGATCCAGAGACATTTCCTTGCCATGTTGTGCCATTGCTGACAGCAGGAAATGGGAAAAGGTGGTTTGCTTTAGGTAACAGCCTTTTGTAGCCAACTGCCTAATGAACACAGTGTAATGAGTATCTAGACTCACATGTAGTTCATTGTTTGTTCAGGTCCACATTGGGAGCCTGAAAGGTTGCTTTACTCAGAGACCTTCAGTGGGGTGTACTCATGTCTGCACAACACTACTTTTACTAAAACAGAATAAAAACAACATAAGTTTTATTATCAACCTTAGTTTTAAGTTCAAAAGCTCAACAGATCCTGTGTTTAACTTAGTCTGTGAACATTTTGGAAATATATTTTTGTGTTCCTTGTCATATTGTATGAAATGTTACTTTTCAAAGAGGGTGTACTCATTATTGCTGTGCACTGTATATAGACTAAATTTCAATCCAACCTCTAATCTCAGACTTCTGTGTTTTTCAGGTGCTTCACTGGGATCAGTCCAGAGAGAGGTAACAATGCCAGCCGGGGCGAGATGGTCTCCAAAAGGTCAGGAAAAGTTGTTCAGAAGAAGTGTGAAACAGTTGATCCCCGTGTGTCCAGTCTTCTGAAGAACCTCATAGACTTTCAGTGAAATTTCATATAGGTCAGTGAAAGCTCTCTACATCAATGCAGCCACAACTTTTAGACACTGTCTTAGGTTATGTGTTCTTGTTTGCCTGTCTGGTAAATTTGCTATATTTCATTTAAAAAAATTGTGTATTTATGCTGTAGAATTACAATTTTTTCAGATTTACGACCAAAACACTTCTGAAGCTCCTTTTAGTTCCATTATTCTGCAGCAAGTAGGAAGGAGTTCCTGGTGGACGGGTGAGGTGGGCTTTAGTGCAGATTTTACAGAGAGCTACTCCTGCAGATGGAACCAGCCAGCTACGCTGTGGCTCTCCTTGAACACAGACGTAAAAAGTAGACAGTAGGTAGAAATAGGACCTGCATCTTCCTGAACACTGTCTCACTGGGCTGTAAGTGTTGCGTATCCCTGCATCTTTTTTCCCAAGATATATGTACACAGCCCCCTTTTTATTATCCTACAGTGGTGCATCGATGGCTACATCTCAGAAACCACCTCCATTTGGATCTGCTACAGAGGTAATGGTGGTCCCAAATCTGCCCCGTGACAACACACAGACCTTCATCTTTCAACAGGTGTTCGTATGGTTTCTGGTGGATGGTTCCACATCTCCATGGACTTTGTCACAGGGCCCTCTAGTGGTAACACTGTGGTTCTGATGGTTGTGGACAGATTTTCTAAGATGGTTCACTTGTTGCTCTTCCCAAACTCCTCTCAGCCAAAGAAATGGCTGAGGTCATGATGCTGAACATCTTCCGGATTCATGGCTTTCCGAAGGACATCGTCTCAGATCATGGCCCTCAGTTTATCTCATGGTTTTGGAAGGAGTTCTGCAGCCTGCTGGGTGCCATGGTCAGCCTCTCCTCCGGATTCCAACCGCAGACCAATGGGCAGGCTCAGTGTCTCAACCAGGAACTGGAGACCGGCCTACGCATCACGGCATCCCAGAACCCCGACACCTGGTCACAGAAGCTGGCTTGGGTCAAGTTTGCCCACAATACTCTTCTGTCTGCTTCCACTGGTTTGTCCCCCTTCCATATTGTTTCCCCCTCCACCTGCCCGGTTCACCTGCGCTGAATAATATGACACACACAACACTCCAGACTTTTAGTTCATTCATTCATTCATTCATTCATCTTCCAACCCACTTAATCTGCTAACGCAGGTCGCGGGGTAGCCAGTGCCTATCCTGGCAGTCTCAGGGCGTGAGGCGGGGGACACTCCGGGCACGACGCCAGTGTACCTCGGAGCCACATAGAAACAAACAATCATTCACACACACACTCACTCCTACGGTCAATGTGGGACTGGCCAATCAACCCGAAGCGCATGCTTTTGGAGGTGGGAGGAAGCCGGAGAACCCGGAGAGAACCCACGCAGACACGGGGAGAGCATGCGAACTCTGCACAGAGTGGGACTCGAACCCGGGCCCGCCGTGTTGTGAGGCAGCAGTGGTAACCACTGCGCAACCGTGCCACCCAACTTTAGTTCAATTAAATGATATTATTTTATTATATTATCTTATTGTATTAAAAACGTTCCACCACATTCCCCCCTTCCATGGCTTTTAAGCCATGGACCAAAACTGGGAAATTTAATAAAATGCAACAATCCAATTTTTAACAAAGATGGCTCAGATCTATGGCTACTATCTCACTATTCTTCACTACAGACGGAGGCGAAAACCCCGATGATTACATTCTTGGGGAAAAATTCCTCCGTGACCCTCACTGAGCGGTCGCTTTCTTAGCCTGCAGAGAAGACAACCCAAACTTAGTAGCCTCCAAAACATTTGAACATGACCCTTTCATCTATAGATGTATCATTACTCTTCTTCATCTTCTTTTCCTTTCGGCTTTTCCCTTCAGGGGTCGCCACAGCGAATCAATTGCCTCCATCTAGCCCTGTCCTTTGAATCCTCTTCTCTCACACCAACTACCTTCATGTCTTCCCTCATTACATCCATAAACCTCCTCTTAGGTCTTCCTCTAGGCCTCCTGCCTGGCAGTTCAAAACTCAGCATCCTTCTACCAATATATTCACTATCTCTCCTCTGGACATGTCCAAACCATCTCAGTCTGGCCTCTCTGACTTTATCTCCAAGACCTCTAACATGTGCTGTCCCTCTGATGTACTCATTCCTGATCCTATCCTTCCTGGTCACTCCCAGAGAGAACCTCAGCATCTTCATCTCTGTTACCTCCAGCTCTGTCTCCTGTCTTTTCTTCAGTGACACTGTCTCTAGACCAAACAACATCGCTGGTCTAACCACAGTTTTGTACACCTTTCCTTTCATTTTAGCTGAAACTCTTCTATCACACAACACACCTGACACTTTCCTCCACCCGTTCCATCCTGCCTGTACACGCTTCTTCACCTCTTTTCCACACTCTCCATTGCTCTGGACTGTTGAGCCTAAGTACTTAAAATCCTGAACCTTCTTGATCTCTTCTCCCTCTAACCTCACTCTTCCACTTGGGTCCCTCTCATTCACACACATGTACTCTGTCTTACTGCGGCTAACCTTCATTCCTCTCCTTTCCAGGACAAACCTCCACCTCTCTAGCTTCTCCTCCACCTGTTCCCTGCTCTCACTACAGATCACAATGTCATCTGCAAACATCATAGTCCATGGAGATTCCTGTCTAACCTCGTCTGTCAGCCTGTCCATCACCATGGCAAACAAGAAGGGGCTCAGAGCTGATCCCTGATGCAGTCCCACCTCCACCTTGAACTCCTCTGTCACACCTACACACACCTCACCACTGTCTGACAGTCCTCATACATGTCCTGCACCGTTCTAACATACTTCTCTGACACTCCAGACTTCCTCATACAATACCACAGTTCCTCTCTGGGCACCCTGTCATAAGCTTTCTCCAGATCTACAAAAACACAATGCAGCTCCCTCTGGCCTTCTCTGTACTTCTCTATCAACATCCTCAAAGCAAATACTGCATCTGTAGTACTCTTTTTTGGCATGAAACCATACTGCTGCTCACAAATGTTCACTTCTGCCCTTAGTCTAGCTTCCACTACTCTCTCCCATAACTTCATTGTATGGCTCATCAGCTTTATTCCTCTGTAGTTGCCACAACTCTGCACATCTCCCTTGTTCTTAAAAATGGGCACCAGCACACTTCTCCATTCCTCAGGCATCTTCTCACTATCTAAGATCCTGTTGAACAACCCAGTCAGAAACTCTACCGCCACCTCTCCTAGACACTTCCATACCTCTACAGGTATATCATCAGGACCGACTGCCTTTACACTCTTCATCCTCTTCAATGCCCTCCTCACTTCATTCTGACTAATCTTTGCTACATCCTGGTCCACAACAGTCACCTCTTCTAGTCTTTGTTCCCTCTCATTTTCCACGTTCATCAACTCTTCAAAGTACTTTTTCCATCTTCCCATCACACTACTGGCACCTGTCAATAGACTTCCATCCCTATCCTTAATCACCCTAACCTGCTGCACGTCCTTCCCATCTCTATCTCTCTGTCTTGCCAACCGGTATAGATCAGTCTCTCCCTCCTTACTGTCCAACCTAGCATACAAGTCATCATAAGCTTCTTGTTTGGCCTTTGCTACCTCTACCTTCACCTTACGCTGCATCTCCCTGTACTCCTGTCTACTCTCCTCAGTCCTCTCAGTGTCCCACTTCCTCTTGGCTAACCTCTTTCTCTGTATACACTCCTGTACCTCCTCATTCCACCACCAAGTCTCCTTATCTACTTTCCTTCCAGATGACACACCAAGTACTCTCCTACCTGTCTCCCTGATCACATTAGCTGTAGTTGTCCAGTCATCTGGAAGCACCTCCTGACCACCCAGAGCCTGTCTTAACTCCTTCCTAAAAGTCATGCAACACTCTTCCTTTTTCAGCTTCCACCATTTTGTCTTCTGCTCTGCCTTTGCCCTCTTCATCTTCCTCACCACCAGAGTCATCCTACACACCACCATCCTATGCTGTTTGGCTACACTCTCACCTACCACTACTTTGCAGTCACTGATCTCTTTCAGGTTACACCGTCTACACAAGATGTAGTCTATCTGTGTGCTCCTACCGCCACTCTTATAGGTCACTCTATGTTCCTGCCTCTTCTGGAAGAAAGTATTCACTACAGCCATTTCCATCCTTTTTGCAAAGTCAACTACCATCTGTCTCTCCTGGATACCAAACCTGCCCATCACCTCCTCATCACCTCTGTTTCCTGCACCAACATGTCCATTGAAGTCTGCTCCAATGACAACTCTCTCACTTCTAGGCATGCTCTGCATCACTTCATCAAGGTCCGACCAGAATTTCTCCTTCTCCTCCAGCTCACATCCTACCTGTGGAGCATACCCGCTAACAACATTGAACATCACACCTTCTATTTCTAGCTTCAGACTCATCACTCTATCTGATACTCTTTTTACCTCCAGGACATTCCTAACAAACTCCTCCTTCAAGATAACTCCTACTCCATTTCTCTTCCCATCTACACCATGATAGAACAACTTGAACCCTGCTCCTAAACTTCTAGCCTTGCTACCTTTCCACCTGGTCTCCTGGACACACAGTATGTCTACCTTCCTCCTCTGCATCATGTCAACCAACTCTCTACCTTTTCCTGTCATAGTTCCAACATTCAACGTCCCTACTCTCAGTCCTATACTCTTGGTGTTCCTCTTCTCTTTCTTCGTGCAAACGCACTTTCCTCCTCTCCTTCTTCGACCAACAGTAATCCAATTTCCACCGGCGCCCTGTAGGTCAACAGCGCCGATGACGGTCGTTGTTAACCCGGGCCTCGACCGATCCGGTATGGAAGTCATAGGTTTGATTCGCATCTTTGATTTGGCAAAAGTTTTACGCCGGATGCCCTTCCTGACGCAACCCTCTGTATTTATGCGGGCTTGGGACCGGCACAATAAGACAGTGGCTTGTGTTCTCTTGCGGCTATAGATGTATCATTACTAAATTTTAAAATAATTCATTACTCATTTTATTTCATTATTTAAAAAAAAGATTTTTAAAAGGATTTTAAACGACTGATCAATCAAGTAAACTTCTACTATGAATTATGATATTCTGATTACTGAAAAACTGAACAATATGTAGTAGTGAGTTTATGAATTATCACTGAAAAACTTCTTGGTGACACAAAGTTATCAGTCCTTCACAGTGTTCTTGTCCCGTACTTGGCTGAGTGGCAATAAGGACATTCCCCCAGAGCCCAACCCCTAATGGTGTGAGGATCCCCCTGCTTCACTGACATCGACACGAGTGGAATCTATACATCCACCCCCCTTTGTAGTCAGACTTCCCCTCACACCGGTGGGTGAGTTCTGGCAGGAGTCCTCACCGCCGCTGTGGGCGTTGTAGAGGGACGCCTCACTCATCTTTTCCTCTGGGATGAGTTGTCTGGATCTTTTCCTCTGGGATGAGTTGTCTGGATCTTTTCCTCTCACACCAAAACAACCGACGTCCTCAACGACTCAACACACGATGTTCTCAGTTGAGGCCGTTACCTTTGTTGGTTCCTCAGCCGAGGAACTCTCTGGGGTTGCAAGGGCTGCAACCTCTGTTTCCAGATCAGGGTCTGGAGTGGCACCATCACCAGCTGGTGGAGGGAGAGCAGATCCTTGGTCAGCTCTGGCTGGTCTGGTAGATTAAGTGTGGCAACATGTGTCCCCCTTTCCCAGCAAACGGACTGCAGTTCCCGTTCGCTCTGTCACTTGGAAGGGACCTGTCCACCTAGGGGACAGGTCCATTTTTGTTGTGTTACTTTCAGCCACAACACTTTCACACACATCCATTTCTCTGGAGACATCCGCCTGTTTTTCTGTGAGATGGGAGAAAGTGATAGTTAGTTGTCTCAGGCCTGGTGGGCCTTCAGCACCTTTGGCTGTCAATGGAGCTGTAGGAGCTGGAAAAGGTCTATTAGAGTGAATCCAGCCTGTGGAAGAGTTCAGTGATGTCCAAGACCACTCCTTATCTCCCTTCTAATTCTGTTCTGTGGATTATTAACATCATCATTGGTATCACTTCTCTTTGGGGAATTGAATAACTGGAAACTGTGCTGTATCATCATCCCCATCATAGCCAGGAGGAGAAGAAGGAGCATTCCCCTCTTCCAGGGAATCCTTCCCCTGGCCTTCATCTTTGTCACTGAGAATGTCAATGGGTGCCTTTAAGCAATGCTTTAAATGACACCACGTAGGGGATCCTTTGACCTGCACTGCAGTGGAAGTGGCTCTCACCACCTCGTACGGACCCTCCCGTCGAGGGATGTCCCACTTCCGTCTGAACACCTTTATGTACACCAAGTCTCCTGGTGTCACTGAAGGTGGAGTCTCCTCACGGTCAGCTTTTGTCTGTAATGAGATAACAGAGCAGAGATGCTCCTGTGGATATTAGTCATTTGTCTGACATACGACTTCATGTCATTTGTCAAAATATCAAGAGAAGGTCCCTTAGCGGTTTTATAAATTGGAGAAGTCTGCCGGTTAAAGCTTCATGTGGTGTTATTTTCAGGTCTCTATGAGCACTTGACCTGTATGCCATGAGCACAAGTGGCAGTGCATCTACCCAATTTAACCCCTTGCACATGTAAATCTTCAAAAGTTTGTTTTTCAAAATCCCATTCACTCTCTCCACAATACCTTGACTCTGAGGATTATACACACATCCAAATCTCTGCTTGATTCCTAACTTCTGCAACATGCATCTCACGGTTTTATCCACAAACTCCTTTCCATTGTCTGAACTTATTCTTAGTGGAATCCTGAACCTCGGAACGATTTCACAGGACAGACACTTTACAACAGTTTCTTCATTTTTGTGTTTGGACGATGTCGCTTCAACCCACCTGCTGAATCTATCAATCACCACCAACATACACCTCTTCCCTTGCACTGGTCTCACCATATCAACATAGTCCATGACCAGGTGTAGAAAAGGTCCTTCAGGTGCTGGAATATGTCCAGCAGGAGGTGTTTCTCCTTTTCCAACGTTACTTTTTAAGGATGTTTCACAGCGGCCAATCACTTCATCAACATGTTGTTGTAGTTTAGGAGCCCAAAAATTCCATTCTCAAATTTTTCTCATCAATTCACCTCTAGACTCATGGCCTACCCCGTGAGCCTCATTGATCAGTAAAGGTAGGAGTCCACCAGGAGCAACAAATAGCCCCTCGTGGTTTCTCCACAATCCTTCAGCATCCTTAGAAGCTCCTCTCTGAAGCCATAAATGGAATTCTGCTTCTGGAGCCTCTTCCTGTAACAATATCAAATCTTTACAAGTTATTTGTTCCTCAAAATCCACAGCATGAGTTACCATTATAACTTTATTGTTCACTGAAGCTGCACTTCTAGATGCTTCATCTTCTGCTGCATTTCCTTTGGCAACCCATGAATCATTTTTTCTGATGTGCAGCACACTTTATTATGGCTGAGGATCTTGGTTTCATCATTGCCATTAATAATTTCCTGATCTGATTACGGTGCTGAATGGGAGAGCCGTCAGCTTTTCTGAAACCTCTTCCCTTCCACGCTGCACCAAACAAATGACACACCCCATGTGCATAGGCAGAATCTGTGTAGATATTAGCGTTTTTACCCTCTGCATACTCACATGCACACGTCAAAGCCTTTAGTTCTGCCACCTGGCTGGAACACGGCTGCACACACTCTTCCATTCGAACAATCTCAGTTTTGCCATGTTTTAACTCAATAACTGCACAACCTGCTCTGAGTGCTTCCCCATCTCTGTAGCAGGAGCCATCCACGAACAGAGTCATGTCGGCTGACTCCAAAGGGATAGCACTCAGGTCAGACCTTAGTCTAGCATCTCTCGCTGCCTCAGCCACACAGTCATGTGGTTCTCCCTCAAACGGGAGTGGAATGGAGTCTGCTGGGTTCTTCACCCTGCAGACATGCAATGTCACATCCGGGTATTCAAGAAGTCGGTGATAGTCTGTCAACCGTTGTGCGGTTAACACAAATTTTCCTCTTTCAATTAAGTTTATCAACTTATGATGTGATAAAATCTCTATCGAATAGCCCATAGTAAGAGCTGATGCTTTTTCATACAACAAATGAGCGGCAGCCAGGTGCCGATAGCATTCTGGCAAACCTAGTTCTACCGGTGTTAGTGCAATAGAATAATAGGCAGTTGGTTAAGCATGTGTACCTATACCTGTTTTCTGGCCTAACATCCCTACTGCATGTCCCTGACGACATGACACAAACAACTAGAACGGTTTCTCATAGTCTGGAAGAGTCAAAGCCGGCGCCCGCCGTGGCAAAGTTTTAATAGTTTCAAAAGCAATGTGTAGAATAATGTATGTATGTGTCTATATGATGTTTATGTATAAGCATTATAGTGTATTTTAGTGTATATTTCTGTGTTATGTGACTCTGTATCTACTACACCCCCCCCTTTTTATTTTTATTTATTTATTTATTTTTATAAAGGTAACCGTATTAGTCACAATCAACCAGACACTATTAAACTGCCAGGATCACTATAGTATCAAATCTCTATGTAAGCCACACGATAATAACTACAAAAATTAAAAAATGCGTATTCAGATATCCCGAGCCAACCACAGACAAAGAACGAATTGTCAATTTACACGTATCTAGGATGTTTCTGTATTAGCTTCGCACACACGCCGCCAGCACAGCTCCTCCAGACACCGAAACAACCAACCGCTCACAATTAGCAATGATAAGCTAAGTAATGCTAAGCTTATTATGCTATCCAAAGCTACTAGGTTAAAGTATATTCATTTAAATGTGCTATTTTATGCTAAGCTAACATGCTAAGCTAACATGCTAACATTCTAAGCTAATATGATAAGATAATATGCTAACATGCTAAGCTAATATGCTAACACGCCAATGTATGCTAGTCTATACTAATATATGCTAGTTTATGCTCATTTATGCCAAGCTCAGTCAGAATTGTCTCAGTGAGCATCTATGAAGTGACACACTTATCAATCAACCCGATTTTCTGACAAAAATGACTTTTAACTCCACATGAATGTTTTTCACAAGATGGTTTTTGTAAACTGGATAACCTCCAACATGAACCCAAACAGTATTCTGAAGCTGGATAGCCTCCAACGCCAAACATCTAATCCTTATCCACTAGTATAGAAATTAATTACACGCTTACTCTGAATATTCAGAAAAAAATTGAAAAATGAATTATGCAACAAATGAAAATATTAGAGATAATAGTTAATATCAATTATTGGGGGCTGTCGGATAAATCTTAGGGTTAGCAATCAAACTCAAACAAACAGAAAAGGCAACCATTGGCTTTTCTCTAACAAAACATATAAAAATAGCAGCGCTGCTCATTCACACCACAGTTATCATGAAAGAATCTAAAGTTTAGTTACCAACAACTCAAATTCTATTTAACCTTTTACACACTCAATACCACTACACCAAAGTATTACACATAAAAATATGACGGTTTATCACTCAGCACTAACAACACACACACACACACACACACACACACACACACACACACACACACACACACACACACACACACACACACACACACACACACACACACACACACAGCCAAATTCCTTTTCAGATAAACAGAAATAGAGAGTGAGGCCAAGGGGAGGGGGTGAGAGAGAGAGACGAATAGAGAACAGAGCAGACAAAGAACAAATAGACAGGTATTTATAGGCAGATCACCAATTTATCAACCTTCACAAACACTTAAACAATCTGTATGGCACTAGAAAGAGTCTAACAGGAACATAAAATTATCCCACCCCAGTCCGGACAAATATGTACAGAGATCTCAGGTGGACCGGCCGTACTTCACACTCCACATGGGAATCCAGCTCAAGGCTCTACGCAACGACCGGAGATGAATCGATCATTGACGCACTCCATGTGTTCATCACCCCGTCACCTATGGAAACCGGCCTGAATGGCGTCAAAACTCTTCATCAATCATCAGCTTGACAAGACGTTATGACCTCATAGGTGCAGTTCCACACGATTCCACCAACCCTGAAGTTAGACAATGGTGTGGCACCCGATCTGAACTTCCGTCCTCCACAGCAAACAAGTCTCTAATTTTATTGTGGCTTTCGAAGCTTTGTTTGTTCTTTAACGATTCAAACAAAGGCCACCCGTGGGCTTTTACCGCTGTGTCCCACCAGGACGGAAAACGTCGGACATTAACAGTCAAACAAATAATTTATGTGTACAAATAGACTGTCAGCCAATCACCAAAGACCCATAATTTACCGATTCAATATTGGATCTGACATCTTCACAAAACGTTCTCGCCAAATAGACTGTCTTTTAAAACCTCAACCTTTTTATTTTTGTTTTCTAAAGTTTATTGAAAGTCACCTATTTAATAAGAGAAAACAGTAGACAAATATTTTCATGCAAAGCAAACAGATATTAAGCAGACAAACAACATAAATTCAGACAAATACTCAACCCAGGATGACCCACACACGTAGTTTTGGGAAGACTAACTAAACTAACTTATTTTAGCAAACATATCTCACCAGAATCCATAGCATCTCTTCCAGGCAGACAGTAATGCAATTTTTAAGCCAAAAATGTTCCTTCATATGTGTGCACAGTGCAGTCTGTCTGCCTGAAGGAGGGGCAAATGGGCGGCGGATGGAGTCTTGAAACCCTCGCTGTTTGTGACGCCATTTTGTGGTGGGGGTTTCGTTTTTCTTAAGGACAGGAGACAGTGTAAAATACAAGATATTTATTTGTCAATTCAAATCATGTCTAGGTTGAGTAGCAGTACAATAATATCATCAATAGGTTGAGTATGAGTCCAATAACATCATCGATGATATTGACAGAGACAGGTTCAACAAACAGACAAGTTCAACAAATACTATCTAAGCATGATGAGAGCTCTGGAGACGATGAAAAAGTCCTCAGGTGTGTTGTTGAAGAGTACTCTGGGTACAGGAAAAAACTTCAAGTACAAACTAGGAAATGGATCACATCTCTTTTTATACCCTAAAGGTGTGACTAATAATAATAATTCAAACTTTATTGATCCCCAGAGGGGAAATTCTCTTTACACTCTCAGTACATGCATTTGTGTGAGTTTCTAGCACATCACACAGTGTTGTGAACAAGGCCCCCGAAACACAGCACACTGGGGGCCTGTAATCATGCAGTTAGTCCAGGGGAGGAAGAGTGACAGGTCGCGCTCGGAGGTCGCGCCCCAAATGAGCAGCTTGTGGTGGGGACGGCGCCTTGCTCAAGGGCGCCTCGCTCAAGGGCGCCTCGGCAGTGGCTGGGAGGTGAGCCGACACCTCCCACTGTCAGCTCACACTCCAAGGGATGTCATGGCGGGAGGGGGAATCGATCCACCGATGGCCGGGCAATCCGTCTTCAAGACATCTGCTCTACCACGCAGCCACTGCTGACTAGGGGGAGGTATTAACCTGGGCCCATCTGCTTTCAACCAGTTCTTTACGGCTCTCAGTTGGTACGTCATGACCTCCAGACGTTACCAAAAATATCAAGTCGACAGTTTCACAAAACTATTTGATAACATAACATAATCAGTCACGTGACCCCTGTGAGGATCTGCTGCAGACATTCTCTGGATGACCCTGTGCAGAAACATACATTCTAATTTCAGGTACAGTGTCTGAAATGATCTGGCTAGCTGCTTCTGTCAGTGTCTAACTTCTTCAAGGAGACCCACAGTCATGCAAGCATTTCCAAATATGGTCCAACAGGAATTATCTTCATGCAGCGTCTTCATGACCTGGAGACATCCTGGGGCCACCTTCACAAGCGCTGAATAATATGACACACACAACAATCCAGATCTTTGGTTCAATTAAATGATATTATTTTATTATATTATTGTATTATTTTATTATATTAAAAACTTTCCACCACAGTACAGAATTATTAGTGAAGAAAATTTTAATTTCATTGATCAGGTCTTTACATGGGAAAATCATCTAAATCCTTTGATCATCTTCTCACCCTTAGTTTTGTTCATTTGGTGAAATCCTTCCACAGGATTTACCCCCCCCCCACACACACACACACACGTGGTTCTTTTGTTTAACTGTAAATGAGGTCTGCTCACAGTAGGCAATCCACACTTATATAACCTCAGTTTCCTGCCTTGAAGATGTAGTTTATGGACCCTGAGGTTATCATGCCTTCACCATTTGCCTGTTTCACTGTCCCTTCACCATTTGTTTCTCAGACTGTCCCTTTGAATTTAATTGCATTCCTGTAAAAGAGTCATGTGACATCATGCCTGTCTTCAACAGTATAAATACCACTGTCTTCAGATAAGAATTTGTCCTTCTCGTACCGCATTCACCGTTGTTCTGTAGTATTGGAGAACGACCCGGAGCTCTGTAGGTAAAGTACCGTGAACTTCCAGCCATCGTCTCAAGAGTCATCTGTCTGCCCTGATCATCTGACCAACGCGCTGCGAAGCTAGTAGGTCGGGCTTCGCTTCATTAGGCAAGTTGTATTTTTGAGGATTAATTTTGTTATTGAACAAAAACCATGTTCCTCATGAACCCAAAAGCCTCATTGATATCAAAGCTGAATACTTTTGGAAGTTGGAGTGGGGCTTTTTTAGTTTTAGTTATTTTAGGAGGATATCTGTGTGTGCAGGTGACTATTACTGTGCATAATTATTAGGCAACTTCCTTTCCTTCAGCAAAATTGGTCAGAAGAGGGACTTGACGGGCTCCAAAAAGTCAAAAATAGTGAAAGATCTTGCAGAGCGATGCAGCACTCTTAAAATTGCAAAGCTTCATGAACTGAGAAAAGTCAAGTGTGCAGCTGCCAAGATGCCACTTGCCACCAGTTTTGTCATATTTCAGAGCTGCAACATCACTCGAGTGCCGAAAAGCACAAGGTGTGCAATACTCAGAGACATGGCCAAGGTAAGAAAGGCTGAAGAACGACCACCACTGAACAAGACACACAAGCTGAAACGTGAAGACTGGGTCAAGAGATATTCAAGACTGATTTTTCTAAGGTTTTATGGACTGATAAAATGAGAGTGAATCTTGATGGACCAGATGGATGGGCCCCTGACTGGATCGATAAAGGGTAGAGAGCTCCAAACCGACTCAGACACCAGCAAGGTGGAGGTGGGGTACTGGTGTGGACTGGTATCATCAAAGATGAGCTTGTGGGGCCGTTTCGGGTTGAGGATGGAGTCAAGCTCAACTCCCAGTCCTACTGCCAGTTTCTGGGAGACACCTTCAAGCAGTGGTACAGGAAGAAGTCCGCATCCTTCCAGAAAAAACACGATTTTCATGCAGGACAATGCTCCATCACATCCAAGTACTCCACAGTGTGGCTGGTAGAAAGGTTCTAAAAGAAGAAAAACTAATGACATGGCCTCCTTGTTGACCTGATCTGAGCCCCATACAGAACCTGTGGTCCCTCATCAAATGTGAGATTTACAAGGAGGGAAAACAGTACACCTCTCTGGACAGTGTCTGGGAGGCTGTGGTTGCTGCTGCACGCAATGTTGATCGTGAACAGATCAAAACACGAACAGAATCCATGGATGGCAGGCTTCTGAGTGTCCTTGGCTATTGATTTGTTTTTGTTGTTTATGAATGTCAGAAATGTAAGCTATTATATTGATTTCCTTGGTGAAAATAAGTAATTGAAATGGGTTTTCATACTCTTGATTTCCCTCTTCCTCTCATCATTTAGCAGAGATCATTGAGTCATTATGGGTATGGGTATAAGATAGCTAGATAGCAACAACAGGAGACAGAAGAGAGACGTCTGCTCCCATTGAGAGCTGGAAGTAGAAGGATATGCACATGTTCTTGCCACTGAATATATACACAAAACAGCCAGTGTGGTTCTTCGTGAAGTTCAACCATCGCATTCAGAGAAACAAGTAGTGGAGCCAACTCACACTGAACTCAGCAGCCTACGATAAAGGAGTGGGATGAGCAGCAGGAGAAAAGTCTGTTCAAGAAAGGTTCCATTCCACTGAAAGATTGGAGGACGTTCTAGCTCTCCTACGTTTTCTGTAGCACCACCATATCACGACAATGATGAAGATAGCTGCCACGGTCACAATTGCGACCACTATCCAATAAATGGCGTCAGCATCCAGGCGCCCTTTGGATAAAAGATAAGCAAATACAAGAGGGTCAACAACATTCCTACCAGGAGAGCCTGGGTAGGTCAATAACCAGAACACATAAACGGGTCTCTAAAGATCCACTCACATGACAGCAGAAGCGTCTCCAGGGTTTCTAAAACTACATATCCAATACTGAATTCACATTCAAACTCCTGGGGGCCGCTGGTCAGTCCCACCATGCTGTGGTTGAGTTCGGTGGCTCCTGTGGCGAGTGTCTTTATTCCTTGGTGCAGGGTGAGCCTGGGCTGTTTGGAGTTGAGGTAGGGGTCTTCAGAGCTGTTGCTAACGGTGCAGGAGATGAAGAACGTGTCTCCCACATAGATCCCAGACTGCGGGGTGATCTCCAGAACCAGTGTGAAGGGCAGTTCTGAGGAGAGACACCTCATGAAGACAAAGCCCTGAGACGGGTCCGGTGTTTCCAAAGGGATTCTGAAAGCCTCTTACCTTTGACCTGAACCATGACGGAGTTACCCTGGCTGGACTTAAAGGAGATGACTTTATAGTCACAGTGGATCTGGTGAAAGCCTTTGCCTTCAAGGTCAAACTTTACCTCCACCTGGTTGGAGTTCCTCCCCTCCCTTGCGATCTCTGTGCCGTTGTCATAGAAGGTGAATATAATGTCACCTGTCTCTCCAGGCGCCGTGCACGTGGCTGTTAGCTCCTCCTGCTCCAGGACCACACTTTGGTCAAGATGGAGGACGGGTTTTGATAAGCCTGGAACAGAGAAATGTGGTGAGATGAGAACAGATGGAACCGGGTCGTGTTCCAGTCCTGCAAACATGAGTTTTTTTTAGCATCTAAAACGCAAAACCTGGAAATGGAAATGCACACGTTCAAATCCACCTGAGATAAAGCTGCATGACAACAACCAGACCTTTCACTGTGAGCTTCTGTTGCCTGCTCCTCTTCTGTTGACCCTGAACCTTGAGGCCACAGCTATAGGATCCGCTGTTGGAGGCTCGGGTGTGGGGCAGTGAGAACAGCACAAATCCTGAAGTCTTCGAGGTCTTGGTATACAGGGGCTTATTGTCCTTATATATGGTGAATTCTCCAGTCAACCCCTCCTGCCCGAACGTATTGACTTTGGTCCAGCATTTCAGGATCACGTTGGTGTCTCGCTGGACTTCAGAATGGGGCTCAATGGACAGGGTGATGCGGGTAATAACGACTTCCTGTACTATATTAAATAAAATGTGTTTTTTTAAACTTAAAATATTCATAATTAACCAAATATTATTAAAATGCATCCATTAATAAAGTTCAGTAAACTGAGGTTCACCTGTATTGCATTAATTCTCTTAAAAACATGTTTCTCTGAGTTTTAGCCCTTGTTTTGCTTTTATAGAACTCAGCAGGTTTTATCATGTGATTAAAAAGGTGTGGGACTCTGTTCACCAGCAGTTTCCCAACGCTTTTCCACAGTAACCAACACGAGAAAGGTTTTCACTGTGGAAAGTTGTTCTAAAACACCACACCTCATCTAGAAGGTTGTGAAGAAGACCCTCATCATCTGTGTGGACGTGTCTCTGGTTGGAGATCATACTTACGTTTCTGTGCGTCTGTCTCTGGAACGAAGCCTTGGGTCAAGAAAAGAAAACAGTTAGAGAAACCATTAAATGGAAGCAGGTGAAGAATAGACAAGATCCAGGGTCTCACCGCCGGACAGGAGAACAGAGACCAGAACCAGGACGACGACCATCCTGTCCAACCAGCTGGAGGCTGTGCTGGAGGCTGACGCCAGAACCATGGCCTCTGGGGGCTGATGTCTGTGGGGCGATCTGGGGCTGTTGGGTGGGGGAGGGCAACAGTTGGCATCATTCATTAAAGTCACAGGATATGACATGACATGCTGAGATCTGTGCTATAATCAAGTGTAAAACACACACACACACACACACACACACACACACACACACACACACACACACACACACACACACACACACACACACACTACATGTGTCCAGATCCCCCCATTTCAATGGTTACACAGAGATTTGAACTGTCTGTGTGTGTGTGTGTGTGTGTGTGTGTGTGTGTGTGTGTGTGTGTGTGTGTGTGTGTGTGTGTGTGTGTGTGTGTGTGTGTGTGTGTGTGTGTGTGTGTGTGGTCACAAAGAATTCTTAAGGAATGAAGCCTGAGATCAACATTTAACTATTTGATGATCGTTTTCAACATCGATCAGCCTCTAAAGCCAAGTGAATCATATTTGACAGTCGGCCTTTTGGAATTTTTAGACTTCTACATCATAAGTTTGTATACAGCAGGTTTAAAGGGAGAAAATAATCAATCAAACACACGCAACTGCAGTTTCCATTCTTTTACCCTTGTTTGTCAACCTCATTGAAGATAAATCCGTCAGAATCATCAGGGAGTTCCACAGGACTCCAGGTGAACAATGTAGAAATTAATATGACATTATATTCTCTTAATGACATTGTGCTGTAACCTCAGACTTGGA
The DNA here is from genome assembly GCF_040054535.1 of Antennarius striatus. NCBI lineage: Eukaryota > Metazoa > Chordata > Actinopteri > Lophiiformes > Antennariidae > Antennarius > Antennarius striatus. The sequence continues at coordinate 65,609 of NW_027172342.1, read as the reverse complement.
TTAGTAGCTATCATGTTAACTATCATGTTATTGGCTACATACTGTATCAGGGGTGACCATTACGGCGATCGCGATCTACTGGTCGATCACAGGCATTTTGGGTAGATTGCATGGTATTAAAAAAAGTCGGCGCCAGCCTATCATTCGTACGCAGTGACGCATGCGTCATGCATCACTGCATGCGCATGCACATACAACGGCGCTAAGTGCTGCCAAACTCTAGCAAGCTAGCGAGTAAGAAAGGGGATATGAAAGAGTGGAAAAGCTGGACAAAGTAAAAAGCCAAAGACCTACCACGACCATCCAGACTGGGAGGAGGACTTCTTCACAATGTCATTTTCTAAGTGTGTTTGCCTCATCTGTCAGTCTACTATTGCTTTACGGAAGGAGGGAAATGTGGAGCGCTATTTTCAGACTGTTCATCAAAACTACGACACCGAGTTCCCTCCGAAAAGCCAGCTGAGAAGGAGAAAGGTCAAGGAACTACAATTCCAGCTGTCCGGACAGCAGACATTTCTCAAACAGCTAACATCAGAGGCAAGGGCAGCCACTGAAGCATCGTTCCGGGTGAGTCACTTCATCGTTAAAAACTAGAAATCCTTCCAAGATGGAGAGATGGCAAGGAAGCCTTTGTTGAAGCGCCGACTTGTTGTTCCGAGACATTAAAACCAAACCAGAAATACTAGCTGCGATCACAGCTCTCCAGCTATCAGAGTCCAGTAACACGGCGCAGTGAAGCCATGGCTGAGGATTTGACCCAACAACTCTGGAAGGACATCGCAGACTGTGACTGTTTCTCACTGCAGTTGGAGTTTTACTGACATGACTGCAAAAGACGACCTACTTGGCTGTACAGTACTGCCCATGAAAGAACACACAAGAGGAGAGGACACGTTTCAGTCTTTCAAAAACTTTATCGATAAAACCCAGCTAACAGTCTGCAAACTGGTGTCCTTCACCACGGACACACCCGCCATGGCCGGCTGCTCCAATGGATTTATTGCCAATGATGCTTTCCCGGACTTCAATTACCGCTGTATCATACACCAACAAGCATGTGCAAAAATGCTCAACATGAAAGAGATAACGGATGTGGCGACAAAGATCTCCTGTTCTATTTGGGCCAGATCTCCTCAGACGGCTGTTCCGTGCTCACCTGGAGAAGGCTGAGAGCGACCAGATTGTTGTTACACACCGACGTGAGACGGCCAAGTCGAGGGAAAGTCCTGCAAAGATTTAGAGAGCTCTTGCTGGAAAGTAAACATGCAGATTATAACCAACTAAGTGACCATCAGTGGATGCTGGACTTCTGATCTGACCAACATGTTGAAGGACCTTAATCTAGAGCTGCAAGGAAAAGACAAAACTGATCAATGTGATCAGCTCAGGTGATGCTTTCAGACAAAAAAATACAACATTTCTCCTCAAAGCTCCACCGCCATGATTTGGTAAACTTCTAGAACCTCACAGCAGAGCTGGAGACACACGAGCAGTCATGTGCGCCGCGTGACAGCACACGCTACATAGAGCAAATGGACAATCGTCTGTCAGAGTTGGACAGATGCTTTCAAGACTTTGCTTTACTCGAGCCAGGCGCTACATTCATGTGCTCCCCTTTCCAGGAAGATGCTGAGGTTGTTTCACTGTTTCACCTGAACTCTTCTGGAGTGGAGGATGAGATTCTGACACTTCAAGCCAATGTTCAGCTGAAGGCCAGAGCTCATGGACCATTCTGGAACTCACAGAAGACAAATACCCCAACATCAGGAAATGTGCTACCTTCTTGACTGCATTATTTGGCTCCACTTATTAATGTGACTCAGTCTTTTCCCACATGAAGATCGTGAAGTCCAAGTACCGCTTCACCATGACTGATGAGCATCTGGAAGTCTGCTTGATGCTGCTATCAGCAGCTACTGTCCGGACTATACATCCCTGGCTGATTCCATTCAGTGGAAGTCATCAGAGTAAGGCAATGACAAAAAAAATGTAGAGTTGTATTGTGCTATATGGGTTGATGCAGTAATGCAACGTACACCAGCATATACTGTACATATAAAAATAATTGTCAGTATATTCATAAATAATGTGTTTTGCATTTTAGTAAGTGGTAGATCATTTTGACTCGCTCATGTAATAAGTAGCTCTCAGGATGAGAAAGTGTCTACAGTGTAGATGGTACCCACATTCCCATCCAGGATCCTCACATAATGAAGCTGATGATGTGGACAGGAAGTCAATTCACAGCAGAAATGTGCAGGTCCATGTTTTTTTAATTAAAAAGACTAGGGAGAAGGCCAGTGTGGGTGAATAAGACTGTAGATCAAAGCCAGTGCTTTGATCTACCCTGACCTATGCAAGTAGATCAGGGTAAAATGTTGAATTCAGGGGTGTAGCGGGATGTTGCAGTCTGTGACTGCCTTGGTTCTAGTTTTTAAGATGTTTGCCTGTATTAGAGGAGAACAACAGACGTGTATCATGTGATACTTAATGACATTGTGCTCTAACCTCAGACTTGAATTAGTAACTTTCATTTCTTTTAGGATTTCCCGATGTAATTGGCTACATACTGTAGATTAGGGATTCAGAAAGTGTGGTGCACGCACCCCCTGTGGTGTGCGAGCTGCCGCTTGATACCTATATGGCTATAAAGACTACGTCTTTTCTTTCTTTCTTTTTTCATGTTTTGGGCATTGGGGGTGCATCAGCTAAGTCGGGAGGTAGAAGTGGGTGCACGAACTGAAAAGTTTGGGAACCGCTGCTGTAGATGGTACCCACATTCCCATCTAGGATCCTCACATAATGAAGCTGATGATGTGAACAGGAAGTCCATTCACAGCAGAAATGTGCAGGTCCATGTAGATTGACAACTGTTTCAACATGTTGAAGACTGCATCATAGATAAAGCAACATCAGTCCAGATCACATGTGATGCTGCTGACTACATTTCTGATGTGAGGCAAAGTGTTCTGGGTCGCTTCTGGAGAGTCTTACCTGATTAACCTAATGTGAAATGACACAATCGTCTCTCTCGTCCACATATATATACACTCTACATCCTAGGAGACTTTGATGACTTTGATGTTATCTGGATGACGTGTTAACACCTGTCATCCAGATAACTGTTGTAGATAGAAAGATGATACAAAAAAGATGAAAGAAAACGCACACTACTCGGGCAGCAAAGGGGATGACAGTGAAATGATCTGGACCTTGACAAACGTAGGCCAAGGTAAACTTTCAATTTTTGTACACTCAGGAACTGGATAAGACAGAAAGGGGGGCGGCAGTGGCTCAGTGGTAAAGCAGGCAGTACAGCGGGTCGTCCAATGTTCTGAGATCGACGGTTCGATTCCTGCTCCCGCCCAAAAAATAACACCCGGAGGTGAACTGAAAGTGGGAGGTGTCAGCTCACCTCCAGAGCACTGCCGAGGTGCTCCTGAGCAAGACGCCGTCCCCCCTTACAAGCTACTCATTTTGGGTGCACCACGAAGGAGCTGCCCGCCTCTCTTCCCCCCCTGCATGCTTACAGGCCCTCCTGTGTGTGGTGTGTGAATTACAGGGGCCTGTACACACTAACATGCATGCGTGTGATTGATAGACTAAAAAAACCTAGAGTGTGCGTTCTTAATTCCCCTTTGCGGAAATAAGTGTATATATATATTTTTTTTTAATTAAAAAGACTAGGGAGAAGGCCAGTGCAGGTGAATAAGACTGTAGATCAAAGCCAGAGCTTTGATCTACCCTGACCTATGCAAGTAGATCAGGGTAAAATGTTGAATTCAGGGGTGTCGTGGGATATTGCAGTCTGTGACTGCCTTGGTTCTAGTTTTTAAGATGTTTGCCTGTATTAGAGGAGAACAACAGACGTGTATCATGTGATACTTAATGACATTGTGCTCTAACCTCAGACTTGAATTAGTAACTTTCATTTCTTTTAGGATTTCCCGATGTAATTGGCTACATACTGTAGATTAGGGATTCCCAAAGTGTGGTGCGCGCACCCCTTGTGGTGTGCGAGCTGCCGCTAGGGGGGGCGCCAGTGTAATGGCAGCTGAGCACCTTGAAATACATCTTCTTCTTTCCCTTTCGGCTTTTCCCTTCAGGGGTCGCCACAGCGAATCAATTTCCTCCATCTAGCTCTGTCCTTTGAATCGTCTTCTCTCACACCAACTACCTTCATGTCCTCCGTCATTACATCCATAAACCTCCTATTTGGTCTTCCTCTAGGCCTCCTCCCTGGCAGTTCAAAGCTCAGCATCCTTCTACCAATATATTCACTATATCTCCTCTGGACATGTCCAAACCATCTCAGTCTGGCCTCTCTGACTTTATCTCCAGAACCTCTAACATGTGCTGTCCCTCTGATGTACTCATTCCTGATCCTATCCTTCCTGGTCACTCCCAGAGAGAACCTCAGCATCTTCATCTCTGCTACCTCCAGCTCTGCCTCCTGTCTTTTCCTCAGTGACACTGTCTCTAGACCAAACAACATCGCTGGTCTCACCACAGTTTTGTACACCTTTCCTTTCATTTTAGCTGAAACTCTTCTATCACACATCACACCTGACACTTTCCTCCACCCGTTCCATCCCGCCTGGACACGCTTCTTCACCTCTTTTCCACACTCTCCATTGCTCTGGACTGTTGAGCCTAAGTACTTCAAATCCTCCACCTTCTTGATCTCTTCTCCCTGTAACCTCACTCTTCCACTTGGGTCCCTCTCATTCACACACATGTACTCTGTCTTACTGCGGCTAACCTTCATTCCTCTCCTTTCCAGGACAAACCTCCACCTCTCTAGCTTCTCCTCCACCTGTTCCCTGCTCTCACTGTAGATCACAATGTCATCTGCAAACATCATAGTCCATGGAGATTCCTGTCTAACCTCGTCTGTCAGCCTGTCCATCACCAAAGCAACAAGAAGGGGCTCAGAGCTGATCCCTGATGCAGTCCCACCTCCACCTTGAACTCCTCTGTCACACCTACACACACCTCACCACTGTCTTACAGTCCTCATACATGTCCTGCACCGCTCTAACATACTTCTCTGACACTCCAGACTTCCTCATACAATACCACAGTTCGTCTCTGGACACCCTGTCATCAGCTTTCTCTAGATCTACAAAAACACAATGCAGCTCCCTCTGGCCTTCTCTGTACTTCTCTATCAACATCCTCAAAGCAAATACTGCATCTGTAGTACTCTTTTTTGGCATGAAACCATACTGCTGCTCACAAATGTTCACTTCTGCCCTTAGTCTAGCTTCCACTTCTCTCTCCCATAACTTCATTGTATGGCTCATCAGCTTTATTCCTCTGTAGGTGCCACAGCTCTGCACATCTCCCTTGTTCTTAAAAATGGGCACCAGCACACTTCTCATCCATTCCTCAGGCATCTTCTCACTATATAAGATCCTGTTGAACAAACCAGTCAGAAACTCTACTGCCACCTCTCCTAGACACTTCCAAACCTCTACAGGTATATCATCAGGACCGACTGCCTTTCCACTCTTCATCCTCTTCAATGCCCTCCTCACTTCATCCTGACTAATCTTTGCTACATCCTGGTCCACAACAGTCACCTCTTCTAGTCTTTGTTCTCTCTCATTTTCCATGTTCATCAACTCTTCAAAGTACTCTTTCCATTTTCCCATTACACTACTGGCACCTGTCAATAGACTTCCATCCCTATCCTTAATCACCCTAACCTGCTGCACGTCCTTCCCATCTCTGTCTCTCTGTCTTGCCAACCGGTATAGATCAGTCTCTCCCTCCTTACTGTCCAACCTAGCATACAAGTCATCATAAGCTTCTTGTTTGGCCTTTGCTACCTCTGCCTTCACCTTACGCTGCATCTCCCTGTACTCCTGTCTACTCTCCTCAGTCCTCTCAGTGTCCCACTTCCTCTTGGCTAACCTCTTTCTCTGTATACACTCCTGTACCTCCTCATTCCACCACCAAGTCTCCTTATCTACTTTCCTTCCAGATGACACACCAAGTACTCTCCTACCTGTCTCCCTGATCACATTAGCTCTAGTTGTCCAGTCTTCTGGAAGCACCTCCTGACCACCCAGGGCCTGTCTTAACTCCTTCCTAAAAGTCATGCAACACTTTTCCTTTTTCAGCTTCCACCCTTTCGTCTTCTGCTCTGCCTTTGCCCTCTTCATCTTCCTCACCACCAGAGTCATCCTACACACCACCATCCTATGCTGTTTGGCTACACTCTCACCTACCACTACTTTACAGTCACTGATCTCCTTCAGGTTACACCGTCTACACAAGATGTAGTCTACCTGTGTGCTCCTACCGCCACTCTTATAGGTCACTCTATGTTCCTGCCTCTTCTGGAAGAAAGTATTCACTACAGCCATTTCCATCCTTTTTGCAAAGTCAACTACCATCTGTCCTTCTGCGTTCCTCTCCTGGATACCAAACCTGCCCATCACCTCCTCATCACCTCTGTTTCCTGCACCAACATGTCCATTGAAGTCTGCTCCAATGACAACTCTCTCACTTCTAGGTATGCTCTGCATCACTTCATCAAAGTCCGACCAGAATTTCTCTTTCTCCTCCAGCTTACATCCTACCTGTGGAGCATACCCGCTAACAACATTGAACATCACACCTTCTATTTCTAGCTTCAGACTCATCACTCTATCCGACACTCTTTTTACCTCCTGGACATTCCTAACAAACTCCTCCTTCAAGATAACTCCTACTCCATTTCTCTTCCCATCTATACCATGATAGAACAACTTGAACCCTGCTCCTAAACTTCTAGCCTTGCTACCTTTCCACCTGGTCTCCTGTACACACAGTATGTCTACCTTCCTCCTCTGCATCATGTCAACCAACTCTCTACCTTTTCCTGTCATAGTTCCAACATTCAACGTCCCTACTCTCAGTCCTATACTCTTGGTGTTCCTCTTCTCTTTCTTCGAGCGAACGCACTTTTCTCCTCTCCTTCTTCGACCAACAGTAATCCAATTTCCACCGGCGCCCTGTAGGTCAACAGCGCCGATGACGGTCGTTGTTAACCCGGGCCTCGACCGATCCGGTATGGAAGTCATAGGTTTGATTCGCATCTTTGATTTGGCAAAAGTTTTACGCCGGATGCCCTTCCTGACGCAACCCTCTGTATTTATCCGGGCTTGGGACCGGCACAATAAGACACTGGCTTGTGTCCTCTTGCGGATACATTGAATTACACGTTAAATCACATGTCAAATTACATGTCGAATTACTTACGGCCTGCGGGATGATTCTTAGTCACTATTAGGACCGGCCAGCAGGCCACAATGGCCCACTGGTGTTTTGCACACACCAACTACATTCCCCACAATCCAACGGTAGAGGAAGTAAATGCAGTGCAGCGAGCAGGCTTCGGTGTCATTGTTTATCAGCAGTCAGAGCGGAGGTTAGATATAACTACTCCCTTCAAAAATGGCTAAAGGGAAGGTGGAGAGCAGGGGGCTTCAAGCCAGGTGGGGGTCAGTTTATGTTCAGAGAGGTCAAGGGTCAACCTGTGTGTCTTCTGAGTTTGCAGTTTCATCTGACACAATGTCCCAGCTGCACATCCAAGCTGCTCGGACGCTCTCCATCTTTAGCCACACATACGTGTGTGAAGAATATTTCTGCTGAAGTTGAAGAAAACATCTCAGCCGTCTGAAACACCTTCACTCAACCCTGAAGATTGACCCCGGACATTGATGAACTTGTACTAAAGATGAGACACCATCAAATATCAGCAGGAACATTCAGTTTAAATTCAGTTACATTTGTTTCAGACAGACGGGATGTCTCCTTGAGGGAAGTATCGTTTTGTCTGTGTGCCATAGATTTTTGTATTTTATTTAAGTTGAATGGATTCAAGGAAAATTGCAGATAAGAGCCATGAGAAAGGAAACAACTGGTTCAGTTTATAATGCATGCATTTTCATTTATCTGGGTATTAAGGAACACATTGTGTTGAAGGACATGTACTTCTTTGATGTTGAAAATGTTTCCCCTTGAAGTTACTGACAGCCATAACAAAATATTGCTTCAGTTTTTTAATCATTACATAAAATAAACACTGTTAGCTTTTGATTCAATAGAATATGTTCATTTCAATATGTAATAAACATTGAACCAGACTGGCCCTCTGCTTGTGTTTTGGCCCTCTGTGTATTTGCCTTTGACACCCCCGCGTTAAATGAATAGTTAATTCAATACACCAATGACATGGCCAACAACTAGGACAAATCCATGGCAGAATGAATGAAAAGTTGTCGTGGATTGAAACAAGTGTGAATTCAATTGCACCTTTATTAGACCCAAAGTTTAAAACACTTGGTTTTCATAGTACAGTCAACCCTCGCTTTTCGAACGCTTCTGTTCTCGACCAAATCGGTTTTCGACCAGAAAATTTGGGAAATTTACGTCTCTGAACTCGACCAAAAATTTGACTCCCGACCAAACCGAAAGAAGCCGAGCGTACCCGAATGCGACTCACTCCGGAGCCGAGCGAACTTGAATGCCCACGATGCTTCCTCTGTAGTGCATTCGTATTCAAAGTTCGTTCAGAGCAGACCTGTTCATTGTTATTTACGCTGTTATTAACCTTTTTTTTTTTAGTTTTGCGTCGCATATTAGCCCCTAATCATGGGTCTTAAGAAAGCAAGTGCAAGTGGTAAAGCTGGTGAAGGAAAGAGGAAAGTAGTGCGCAAAACTATTGAATTTAAAAAAGAATCAATAGCAAAATATGAAGGAGTTCGGGATGGCGAAATCGACAAACACCATCCTAAAAAATAAAGACCAGCTTAATGCAAGCGATGTGGCTAAAGGATCTAGTGTTTTTAGCAAACAAAGGCCACAGGTATTTGAGCAAGTGGAGAAACTTTTGCTGATTTTCGTCAACGAGAAACAGTTAGCAGGTGATACTCTTAGTGAAGATGCAATTGGTGCCAAAGCAAGACAATTGTATGAAGATTTGATTTAAAAAAAGATCCTAGCATTATTCCGGAAGGGTTTGATTTTAAAGCAAGCAGTGGGTGGTTTGAAAAGAAGTGGGATACACTCAGTTGTTCGTCATGGGGAGGCAGCAAGTTCGGACAAGGGAGCTGCCGAAAAGTTTAAAGTGGAATCTGCGAATTACATCAAGGCGGAGCAATATCTTCCCCCAACAAGTGTTCAATATGGACAAAACTGGACTTTTCTGGAAGAAAATGCCACGAAGAACCTACCTCACACGTGAGGAGAAGTCGATGCCAGGCCACAAACCGATGAAGGATAAGCTAACTCTCTTGTGTGGCAATGCTAGCGGTGATTTTAAAGTAAAGCCTCTTCTCATTTGTCATTCTGAAAATCCAAGAGCATTTAAGGTTAATAATGTAATCAAGGGTAGATTGCCTGTTATGTGGAGGTCAAACACAAAGGCTTGGCTGACGAGAAAAATTTTTACTGAGTGGGTGCATGAGGTGTTTGCCCCGGCCGTCAAGACATATTTGGAGGAAAAGAAGTTGCCACTACGCTGTTGTCTTGATGGATAATGGTCCTGCCCACCCTCCAGGTTTGGAAGAAGACTTGACAGGAATTTGATTTTGTCAAAATCAAGTGTCTTCCTGCTAATACAACACCTCTGCTTCAACCCATGGACCAGCAAGTCATTGCAAATTTCAAGAAGCTCTAGACCAAATTCCTTTTTCAACGATGCTTCGACGCGACTAGTGACACGCAGCTGACCCTTCCAGATTTTTGGAAAAATCATTTCAACATCTACCACTGCATCACCATCATCTACAAAGCCTGGAACTAAGTGTCATACAGGACGATGAATTTGGTATGGAGCAAACTCCCCTCAAACGAGAGTTTGAGGGGAGTGTTGCTGTTCAGAGAATATCAGTCCCACCTTCTGTCAATTATGTTTCATGACTTTGACCTCTTTGACCGTATCAAGTCCCGCACCTTCTGGTGTATGTCCCGCCCCCACTTCCGGTGTATGTCCAGCCCCCACGTCCGGTGTATATCCCGCTACTTCCGGTGTATATCCCTCCCTATTGGATGATGTTGCATAAATTTAAAATACAGAAAAAATATATCCCGCCCCTTCTGGTGAATGTCCCTCCCTCTCTCCCTTTTGTCAATCATGTGGTGATCATGTGGTGATCATGTGGTGTTCGTATGATGCAATAGGTTTGTGTCACACATTTCTTATGATGGGGGTACCATGAGAAAGTTGCGTTGAAACTCTTGGTTTTGTCAGTCATGAGGTGATCATGTGACGAGAGGGTCAAGTTAGCGAATCAAGGGGTTTTCCAAGTGATTGTTCGTGGTAAAGATCAATTAGTTAGGTAGGGGTGTGTGTGTGTGTGTGTGTGTGTGTGTGTGTGTGTGTGTGTGTGTGTGTGTGTGTGTGTGTGTGTGTGTGTATTCCCCTCAGAGTAAATACTGTAGCAGATAATAAGAGTTAAGGAAATCTAAGAACAAGTGTTTTTAATTATAAATCAATTAATTATAAAATAAAATATTTAATTATTTAAATTACTCAAATGAGACGGTTCTGAGACAGTGTTCTCTGTGTGTTTGTGTAAGCACTAGCATATGTTTTCCCTGTAAAAATGAATATAATGTATTATTATCTCTGCCCCATTCTTTTTTAGATAATACAATAGACCTGACATCACCTCAAACTCAACCCTGGACTAGCAGAAGTGTGTCGGCTACTAGTAAGTGTTTTGGGTTTTGTTTTTTTGGTTTTTTGCATGTTTGTGTGTTTCTTTATATTATTATTATGATTATTATTATGATTATTATTATTTATCTATTTATTTATTTTAAATGTATTTATTTATTTTTGTTTTTTTTTTAATGTAGCCGCAAGAGGACACAAGCCAGTGTCTTAATGTGCCGGTCCCAAGCCCGGATAAATACAGAGGGTTGCGTCAGGAAGGGCATCCGGCGTAAAACTTTTGCCAAATCAAAGATGCGAATCAAATCTACGACTTCCATACCGGATCGGTCGAAGCCCGGGTTAACAACGACTGCCATCGGCGCTGTTGACCTACAGGGCGCCGGTGGAAATTGGATTACTGTTGGTCAAAGAAGGAGAGGAGGAAAGTGCGTTCGCTCGAAGAAAGAGAAGAGGAGCGCCAAGAGTAGAGGACTGAGAGTAGGGACGTTGAATATTGGAACTGTAGCAAGTTTCCAGGCTACATTAATTAAAGATATTAGCTTTCGGACTAGTCAATCAGAAGACCAATTCGACTCATGGAGGTAGCGGTGCAATGAACCACACAAACACAGAACTTTATGTGCAATTAATTATATTAATTTGTGAAGAAAAAAAATATATATATACAGTGAACCCCAATATTCACTCTCTGCAGAAGGAATAAAATTAACTAAAGTGAAGTACATTTCAGATAAACCCACACACAATATTTATCATCACACTCATTGTCCAAAATAATCCAGGGTCAAGTCCAAGCCGTAATTGGTCCGTTGGCAATGGCGTGTGTGTGCGTGTGTGTATGTGGGTGTGTCCGGACGTGACGTGCTCTCCCGTCCTTAAACTATGCTCGTCCCGTTGCATGCTAACTAAACAATTTCAACAGACGGCACAACCAGATCTGATGGGGGTGAAACACCTAGGAGGTTGGACAAGCTGCGTATTACCAGTTGAACTACAGATTCTGAGGGTTTACCAAGAGCTGTATATTGGAGTCGATCAGGAGCTAAACGTTGACGGGTTGAACGTCTAAGAGTTGGGTCATGGTCAGCTACTTCAGTGGCAACTAATGGCTCTGAGTCAGTGGCAACTGGTGGCTCTGCATTAGTGGCAACTGGTGGATCTGCGTCAGTGGCAACTAGCTGGAATGACTCTTCAGGTAAGTTTTCAATTTGTGACTTATTAACAAGATTTCCTTCCACCCTTGATTCCTCTTCAAATACTTCCGAGACCACAGGGCTAACAGACGGAGGAGTTAGAGGACTGCTTTGGACAGCTACAATCGATGACGAAGGAACAGGAGCTGGAATGTCTTTGTCCATGGTGAATTGGACTGCGGGTAAGTTTGGATTCAGTGAAACTACGGTCTCAAAATCATCATCACTAGCAAGGTACTCCAAGGAGCCGTCAGCATCTTGACTACAATGGTCAACAACTTGACGAGAACGAGTACATGGTCTTACAGCAGGAATTGTGTCAAATGATGCCCTACGGTCTTCCTTAGATGGAAGGAAACCACAGGGGAGAAGGAGGTCTCTATGGAGAGTGCGAATGGGCCCATCTCCGATTTCCGGCTTCACTTTGTAGACTGGGAGATCACCAGCTCTGCTAACCACCACATAGACGTCTTCTTCCCACTTGTCAGATAGTTTATGTTTTCCCCTGAGACGCACATTCCTCACAAGCACTCGATCACCTGCTTCCAATGCTGCTGGTATGACTCTCTGATCAAACCGTGTTTTGTTTCGTTCTGCTGATTTATGAGCATTCTCTGAGGCTATTTTGAAACTCTCTTCCAGTCGTAACTTCAGTCCTTGAACATATTGTGAATGACTTTTGTACTTGGTCCCCAGCAGTGGTAGTCCAAAAACCATATCGACAGGAAGACGGGGTGTTCGGCCAAACATTAACTCATAAGGTGTGTAACCGGTCACATCGTTCTTAGTACAGTTGTATGCATGAACTAATGGTTTCACATAGTCCTTCCATTTTGACTTTTGCTTCTCTTCCAGTGTTCCAAGCATGCTCAAAAGTGTCCGATTAAATCGCTCCACGGGATTGCCTCTGGGATGGTACGGTGTAGTTCGACTCTTCTGGATTCCTGCAACTTCACACAATTCTTTGATCAATTTTGATTCAAAATCTGTTCCTTGATCTGTGTGGATACGCTCGGGGATGCCATAATAGACAATAAAATTGTCCCATAAACATTTTGCCACAGTTTTTGCCTTTTGGTTTGGTGTTGGAAGGGCCACAGCAAACTTTGTAAAGTGATCTGTTAAAACAAGAATGTCCTTGGCATTACTAGAGTCAGGCTCGAGGCTCAGGAAATCCATACAGAGTAACTCGAGGGGACGTGAGGTGATTATATTGACAAGTGGTGCACTCTTCTCAGGAAGGGTTTTCCTTCGCACACAGCGGCCACAGGTCCTAATCTTTTGTTCGACGTCCCTAGCCATTTTAGGCCAATAGAACCGTGCACGAACAAGATCAAGGGTGCGATCGATTCCAAGGTGACCCATATCATCATGAAGGCTCTTCAGTACAAAAGGGCGGAGTTCATCAGGGAGAACAAGTTGGTATGACAAAGCTGCATTGTTGTGACGTTTGCGGTACAAGATACCATCTATGAGTTCTAACCTTGTCCATTCTCGCAACAAAAGAGGGAGTTCGGGCAATTCTACCCTAGCTGTTGGTGGGACCTTCTCTCCTGTCTCCATCTGGTGAATGAGTTCTCTCATGCTTGGGTCTGCCCTCTGTTTTTCTTTCAAGCTGGAGTGAGACAGCGCTGGAACAACAGGTAAGTGATCTTCAGAGATGTAACTTTCTAGTACAGCATCGGCTCTACGTGAAAGCGACTCGATCAGGGTCATGCAACACTGACCAGAATCAACGGCCTGAGAGGCTTTAACCAGCTGACTCTGGCAGATTGCATCGACAATGTCAGGAGAAATGACATCAGTGTCTGCAAGATGGTGGGATATAAACTGGTGAATAAGTTCAACATCTTTCGGTGACTCTTCGGCAGGGGCTGTGTTGGGTCGCCGGGAGAGTGCGTCTGCATCATAATTGTGCTTTCCAGCTCGATAGAGCAACTTAACCCTTAAAGCCCGACTATCACGGCGCCGTGATCTGAGCGCATGTGTTTTTAAACCCTTCTTAACTAATGAAGTCTGTCATGTGGGTTGCTGTGGTCATGTTTCCGTGACAGTATAGATGTGAAACTTTCTTCCGGTTTTTATTTGGAGCCGATTGACCCCGGAAAACCGGAGATCTGATAATTTACATAAGAACAAAGGAAAGCGCTTCAAAGCGCTCCTTATCCACAGGCGGCCGACGCCGTGTTTCTCTCCATGTAGTCGCCATTATACAAGTGATTCACGTGATGTAAACATGTTTTGCGATTCGTACATGCTTGTCATGTGATGCAAAGACGTACCATGATTGGTGCATCTTGTTACGTGACGTAAACGTCACAATAACGCACGCCATTACATGCACGATTTACGCTTGACGCATGCGCATTCTTACTTTGAAGCACTCCTTTGTAGAGTGGCACAAGTGACAGAAACTACATACTGTATAGTAATGTTAGAAGTCTATGGCAACCTTTTTTGAGTTCAAAATCAAATTCAATGAGCATTTTTTGGGGGTTTTATGTACAATAAAATACAATTTGTTCCACTTTCGAATTTGACTGTGTCTATTTGGGCCCAAAAAAACTCCTTCAAGAGTGGCACAAATGACACAAACTATAAAATTATGTTAGAAGCCTATGACAACCTTTTTAGAGTTCAAAATGAATTTGATCAGCATGTTTTTGGTTTTTATGTGCAATTACATAATATTTTTCCATTTCCGGATTTGACTGTGTGTGTGTATTTTGCTCCAATATGTCAATATAGTAAGTTATATGGAAATAAAAACGATCTTCATATAGCTGAGGTTGTGCTGAAGATAAACATACCAAGCATGGGTATGTTAAATCATTTTAATGTGGTATATAGAGACAAATATCAAAAGTACCAAAAAACGGCCAAAATAGGTCAGTGCTAAAAGGGTTAAAAGAGAATGTGGAAAGAGCAGCCAACCAACGATGACCAGTAGCATCCAGTTTAGCTGATGTCAGAACATAGGTCAGGGGGTTGCTGTCTGTCACTACTGTGAATTCTGCTCCATACAGATAGTCCTGAAACTTTTCGGTGACACTCCATTTAAGTGCTAAAAATTCTAGTTTGTGGGCTGGATATCTACTCTCACTTTGAGAAAGACCACGGCTGGCAAAAGCTATTGCCCGAAGCTTTCCGTCCTGTTCTTGATACAAGGCAGCACCTAAACCTGTAATGCTTGCATCCGTGTGTAAAATGTAAGGAAGAGCTGGGTCAGCGAACCCGAGAACTGGTGCAGATGAAAGTTTGTCAATGAGGGTCTCAAAGGCTTGTTGGCAACCTTGATTCCATCGCTCTCCAAAAGGCTGGTTTGAGCTGCAGTGCAACTTGGCGGATGTCTGAGGTTTGGTCTTTCGGACTGGGGCGTAACCCCGAGTTAGATCATTGAGAGGCTTGGCGATGACAGCATAGTCTTTAATAAAGCGGCGGTAGTACCCTGCGAAACCCAGAAAAGATCTCAGCTGCTTTAAGTTTGTGGGAATGGACCAGGACTTGATGGCAGCAATCTTTTCAGGATCTGTTTCAACCCCGCTCTCTGACACAATATGCCCCAGGTAACGGACTGAAGTCTGGAAAATTTACATTTTTCTGGAGAAAGCTTTAATCCATACTCCTTCAGCCGGCTCAGTACTCGCAGTAGTCTTTTCTCATGCTCTTCTAGAGTGTTTGAGAATATGATTAGATCATCAAGAAACACCAGCACTTCCTTGAGATGAAGGTCTCCCATGCATCGCTCCATCAACCGCTGGAATGTGCTTGGTGCGTTAGTGACTCCTTGAGGCATTCTATTGAATTCCCAGAAACCTAACGGAGTTACAAAAGCAGTCTTGGGTTTGTCTGCCTCTTCCATTTCGATCTGATAATATCCTGATTTCAAGTCGAGTACTGAAAACCATCTTGAACCGGTAAGGGCAATAAAAGACTCTTCCAAGTTTGGCAGGGCATAGGCATCTTTTATAGTCTGGAGATTGAGTTTACGATAGTCAATGCACAGCCGTACATCACCATTCTTCTTTTTGACAACCACAATAGGAGATGAAAAAGGAGATGTTGACTCCCTAATCACACCAGCATCCAGAAGCTCACGAAGATGTCTGCGTACAGCTTCAATGTCTTTTGGATGGATAGGGCGGGCACGTTGCTTGAACGGGGTCTCATCATGAAGAGTGATATGGTGTTTAACTTGGTTGGTGCATCCAAAGTCAAGATAGTGGTGGGAGAATACTTCAGATATTGCGTTGAGCTTCTCAGTGACTCGCTCCTTCCACTCTGATGTTATGGGAGAGTTGCCAAAATTCAGATTCAAGTTGACAGATTGCTGTGTGATTCTGGATGGGGGGTCAGTCACATGATGCTGAGACAGGATGCAGTGGTAGGTCTCAAGCTCTGCAATTACACTGAAGGATGGAATATAAACATCTTGCTCTGACTCGTTGGTTACAATCACTGGAACTTTATAGGGAAAATGAGCTGGAAATGATATTAAACAGCTGCTGACGCACAACCCACCAGGCAGAGCTGACACAGGATGGTGAAGTAAGACTGACTGGTTGGCTGTTGGAGAGGGGGTCCTAGCTGTGCCCTCGATCACCAAAGTGCGGCCGGCCGGAACTCGCACTGGGGCTTTGCTTAAGAGTCGAACCACTCCAACATTACCAGTGTCATGTTGCTGATGCGTCAGCTGCAGTGTCTTTAATACAGCTCTGTAACCTTGAGTACTTGGCTGAAATGCTGAAGATTTATTACACATATATTGTTCGTACAAAGGCTCAAGCGTATTCATGCCAATAAGCACAGATGAAGAAGAGCCAGGACTAAAATCAGGAACCACAAGCGCCAGTGTAAAAATCTCAATGTCTCGACCCAAAAAGGTTTTGGGGAAAGTCACTGACAGATCAATATAACCAAGATAGGGGATTGAGTGGCCTGCCGCTCCCTCGATTTCCAACAGATCATGCAGTGAGTGGATTGGGTGATCATGAAGATAGTGATTGAAAAATGAGGCGGGTACAGTAGTCACCTGTGACCCAGTATCCAACAGGCACCGACAGTTGTGACCTGTTATTTTAACTTCTGCTGTACAGCGAGAACCCACTAGGCCTCTGGGCAATTTGGCTGTTGCCCTAGGTCTAGAAGGCTGCAACTCTGCACACTGAACAGTCATTTTTGACATGGCGGGACAGGATGGGTCCAGCTCAGTTCCTGTTTGTCCCACAACAGGAACGGAGTTTAGTTTAACTGATCAGATCTGGAAGATTGTCTTTGTTTTTTGTCATTGAATTGTTTTCTTTTTGCACTAACCAGGGCAGAGTTAGGTGGATTGTTGCATTGAGGCTTGATATGGCCATCCTCACCGCAACGGAAGCAGAACCCAGGCTTTGGGTTTACAACAGCAATATCAGCAGTCTTTGATTTACTATGAGGCTTCGTAGCATGACCGAGTCTGGAAGCACAGGAACCATGTTGTACTTGAGACTGCATTGCAGTCAAGACAGATAGCTGTTGTTGAATGGCTGCCATTTGCTTAGTAAGTTGCTTAGTCAGTGTGGTCAATGTTGCACACATCCCCTTTTCCTCTTCCTCATACGCGAACTGAGCCTGGGAAGTGACTTTTTGTTTTGCAGTTCCTAAGTGTTGTCTCATTCTGTGAATCTTCGCAGCTTCTCGGTCTTCTTCAGTTCTGAGTAACAACAGTAATTCAGCAAATGATGGTGGACTCAACTTTCTTTGTTTGAGCTGAAGTTCTGAAATTAGGGTATTATCCCAGCAGCCTCTACAAAATTGATTCAGCAGATGCCTATTCACTTCAGTTTCAGGGACTCCTCCTCTCCTCACAGCAAGATTTAACGCCACCTGTAACCGCTGCAGATAGGTAGATGGTTTTTCTCCTGCATCCTGAAGAGTGTCCATAAATTTAGAGTACAACTCTTCCCCATCTTGAACTGTACCGTAGGCTGAGTCCAGCTGCTCGAGGTAGATGTCAGCTGGTAGATCAGGGCTTAGATGTTTCACAATGTCTGCAGCCGGGGGTAGTAAGCTGTCAAGGATGAGACGTGTCCGCTGAATTTCAGAGATAGCTGGATCTTTCATAATCAAATCAGCACCAGAGCGCCAAGTGTCATAGTCGACCTCATGCTGTGGGCGTGGCACTCGTCCAGAGAAAACACGGAGCCTGTGAGATGAACGTGTGTGCATGACAACATCCTCACTTTTTACAATGTGTTCCACCACATATCTCTGGACCTCAGGTGGATTTAGATCAGTAGCAGCAATGTTAATAGAAGAAGTGCGCTCCCTTGGTCTTACAGTGGGCGTGGTCTTAGCATGGATTAGTGGCACTGAGGTGGCGGCCATTTTAGGTGGGTCTGGGTTTATCTGCTCTTCAGCCGTCTCCTCCATTTTAGCAGGATCGACAGGGTAACACTCTGCAATGGAGTCGCTGATCTGGGCCATCATTTCCTGCAGCACCTCAGCATAATCCTTACCAGAAAGTTTAGCCACTTGCTTAAGGTCAGCTAAATATGTCTTAGTCTTTGATCTTCCGACCTTTGAAGAATAAACTTTTGATAGATTCTTAATATAACACTGGTTCCCGGAACTCATCGTAAAAGTATACGGTAGCAGTGGATCTAATAAAGGCATAGCAGACCCTGACACATACTCGACTACCCACACCCCATGGAATTCAGACTCTGGAGAGTCAACAAAAACTGCCCTGTTGATTGATCCATACCGCTCTAAAAACTGCCCCACTTCCTCTTTATCATCTCTATTAACCCCATCTATTACCACAGCATTTGGTATTTTAATACAAAGCATGTCAAAAACCTCCATTTTGAAATAATTTTTTTTTTTTTTAAAGAGAAATATATGAAGAACACTGTACCACTACCTCCTGGCTAGCTCGCCAATTATGTAGCAAGTTTCCAGGCTACATTAATTAAAGATATTAGCTTTCGGACTAGTCAATCAGAAGACCAATTCGACTCATGGAGGTAGCGGTGCAATGAACCACACAAACACAGAACTTTATGTGCAATTAATTATATTAATTTGTGAAGAAAAAAATATATATATACAGTGAACCCCAATATTCACTCTCTGCAGAAGGAATAAAATTAACTAAAGTGAAGTACATTTCAGATAAACCCACACACAATATTTATCATCACACTCATTGTCCAAAATAATCCAGGGTCAAGTCCAAGCCGTAATTGGTCCGTTGGCAATGGCGTGTGTGTGCGTGTGTGTATGTCGGTGTGTCCGGAGGTGACGTGGGGGGACCGGCTTCCAGAGCCTCCTACCAGACCAGGCGAAGTTCTCCGCATCGGTTGTCCCTGCTCTGAATCAGAGTCCTAGCTCGCCATCATTTAGTCGAGTCCTCACTGGCACTCCGACCAAATCCATAAAAAAAATGTTCAACGTTCATATAGTTCGTATAACTCGTCCACACAGGTCTGTTCCGGTAGCCTGCGGCTGATCAGGGAACTCCAATGCCGGCTGCTTTCGACGCTTCCGGATCTCTCTCTCTTTCGCGGACACACACCCCCCAACGCCGTTTTCTCACTGGCTTTTATTGCAGGTGACATCATTAGCCACCCGCAGCCCCACAGGTGAATGCGTGATGTCATACACCACGTGACAAGTTCACACTAGTGTGGAACCTAACGTCCTTTGCTATGGTAAGAATAAACAAAATATTAATAATAAGAAAAATATTAATAATAACCAAAATAACCATCGAATATTACTGTGGTAACATTCATCCTGGTTACAGAACTATGACAGGAAAAGGTAGAGAGTTGGTTGACATGATGCAGAGGAGGAAGGTAGACATACTGTGTGTACAGGAGACCAGGTGGAAAGGTAGCAAGGCTAGAAGTTTAGGAGCAAGGTTCAAGTTGTTCTATCATGGTGTAGATGGGAAGAGAAATGGAGTAGGAGTTATCTTGAAGGAGGAGTTTGTTAGGAATGTCCAGGAGGTAAAAAGAGTGTCAGATAGAGTGATGAGTCTTAAGCTAGAAATAGAAGGTGTGATGTTCAATGTTGTTAGTGGGTATGCTCCACAGGTAGGATGTGAGCTGGAGGAGAAGGAGAAATTCTGGTTGGACTTGGATGAAGTGATGCAGAGCATAATTGGAAGTGAGAGAGTTGTCATTGGTGCAGACTTCAATGGACATGTTGGTGCAGGTAACACAGGTGATGAGGGGGTGATGGGCAGGTTTGGTATCCAGGAGAGGAACGCAGAAGGACAGATGGTGGTTGACTTTGCAAAAAGGATGGAAATGGCTGTAGTGAATACTTTCTTCCAGAAGAGGCAGGAACATAGGGTGACCTATTAGAGTGGAGGTATGAGCACACAGGTAGACTACATCTTGTGCAGATGGTGTAACCTGAAGGAGATCAGTGACTGCAAAGTAGTGGTAGGCGAGAGTGCAGCCAAACAGCATAGGATGGTGGTGTGTAGGATGACTCTGGTGGTGAGGAAGATGAAGAGGGCAAAGGCAGAGCAGAAGACGAAATGGAGGTAGCTGAAAAAGGAAGAGTGTTGCATGACTTTTAGGAAGGAGTTAAGAGAGGCTCTGGGTGGTCAGGAGGTGCTCCCAGATGACTGGACAACTACAGCTAATGTGATCAGGGAGACTGGTAGGAGAGTACTTGGTGTGTCATCTGGAAGGAAAGTAGATAAGGAGACTTGGTGGTGGAATGAGGAGGTACAGGAGTGTATACAGAGAAAGAGGTTAGCCAAGAGGAAGTGGGACACTGAGAGGACTGAGGAGAGTAGACAGGAGTACAGGGAGATGCAGCGTAAGGTGAAGGCAGAGGTAGCAAAGGCCAAACAAGAACCTTATGATGACTTGTATGCTAGGTTGGACAGTAAGGAGGGAGAGACTGATCTATACCGGTTGGCAAGACAGAGAGACAGAGATGGGAAGGACGTGCAGCAGGTTAGGGTGATTAAGGATAGGGATGGAAGTCTATTGACAGGTGCCAGTAGTGTGATGGGAAGATGGAAAGTGTACTTTGAAGAGTTGATGAACGTGGAAAATGAGAGAGAACAAAGACTAGAAGAGGTGACTGTTGTGGACCAGGATGTAGCAAAGATTAGTCAGGATGAAGTGAGGAGGGCATTGAAGAGGATGAAGAGTGGAAAGGCAGTCGGTCCTGATGATATACCTGTAGAGGTTTGGAAGTGTCTAGGAGAGGTGGTAGTAGAGTTTCTGACTGGGTTGTTCAACAGGATCTTAGATAGTGAGAAGATGCCTGAGGAATGGAGAAGTGTGCTGGTGCCCATTTTTAAGAACAAGGGAGATGTGCAGAGTTGTGGCAACTACAGAGGAATAAAGCTGATGAGCCATACAATGAAGTTATGGGAAAGAGTAGCGGAAGCTAGACTAAGGGCAGAAGTGAACATTTGTGAGCAGCAGTATGGTTTCATGCCAAAAAAAGAGTACTAGAGATGCAGTATTTGCTTTGAGGATGTTGATAGAGAAATACAGAGAAGGCCATAGGGAGCTGCATTGTGTTTTTGTAGATCTGGAGAAAGCTGATGACAGGGTGCCCAGAGAGGAACTGTGGTATTGTATTAGGACGTCTGGAGTGGCAGAGAAGTATGTTAGAGCGGTGCAGGACATGTATGAGGACTGTAAGACAGTGGTGAGGTGTGCTGTAGTGTGACAGAGGAGTTCAAGGTGGAGGTGGGACTGCATCAGGGATCAGCTCTGAGCCCCTTCTTGTTGCTATGGTGATGGACCGGCTGACAGACGAGGTTAGACAGGAATCTCCATGGACTATGATGTTTGCAGATGACATTGTGATCTGTAGTGAGAGCAGGGAACAGGTGGAGCAATGGAGAGTGTGGAAAAGAGGTGAAGAAGCATGTACAGGCAGGATGGAAC
The DNA here is from genome assembly GCF_040054535.1 of Antennarius striatus. Taxonomy (NCBI): domain Eukaryota; kingdom Metazoa; phylum Chordata; class Actinopteri; order Lophiiformes; family Antennariidae; genus Antennarius; species Antennarius striatus. The sequence goes on along the minus strand of NW_027172342.1, from coordinate 43,830 downwards.
GGGTGGAGGAAAGTGTCAGGTGTGATGTGTGATAGAAGAGTTTCAGCTAAAATGAAAGGAAAGGTGTACAAAACTGTGGTGAGACCAGCGATGTTGTTTGGCCTAGAGACAGTGTCACTGAAGAAAAGACAGGAGACAGAGCTGGAGGTAGCAGAGATGAAGATGCTGAGGTTCTCTCTGGGAGTGACCAGGATGGATAGGATCAGGAATGAGTACATCAGAGGGACAGCACATGTTAGAGGTTCTGGAGATAAAGTCAGAGAGGCCAGACTGAGATGGTTTGGACATGTCCAGAGGAGAGATAGTGAATATATTGGTAGAAGGATGCTGAGTTTTGAACTGCCAGGCAGGAGGCCTAGAGGAAGACCAAAGAGGAGGTTTATGGATGTAATGAGGGAAGACATGAAGGTAGTTGGTGTGAGAGAAGAGGATTCAAAGGACAGGGCTAGATGGAGGAAATTGATTCGCTGTGGTGACCCCTGAAGGGAAAAGCCAAAAGGAAAAGAAGAAGAAGATTTTTATATATTTTTTTTAATTGATTTATTTTTTACCAATTGATGAATTGAATGTATTTAATACAAATGATTAACTGGATTACCTCTGCATGTGTGTTCTAGGAATTGCAGCAGTGCCCCCTACAAGACCAGAGGAGATCTTGGAAAACGAGGCCATAGAGGACAATGAACCTTTTTCTGACGAAGGAGAATCAGAGCGGGAGGGTGCAGCAGGATGAAATAGAAGTCAGTGATGCTGAAGAGGGAGATGATCCAGCTGCGAGCGTGTATGGTGATTATGATAACAACATTGTTTACGAGGATATGACTGGGGAAAACCATGAAACACAACAAACTGAATATAGACCGTTGTATAGACGGGAGTCTAACCTAGACATAATTCAGTCGGTTGAAGACGTCCGAAGAGAGTACTACAACAATGCAGTGTTAGTTATTGAACGTGCGTTTGGAAAATACATGAATAACATTCACCTGTTAAAGCAACGCATGCTAGAGAACATCTACACTCAACTTAAACTGTATATTACCCGTCCGCAATCAAACAATTTTCGCCTGAGTACTACGAGTCGTCGTATCACCCGCTTGCAAACACGCTCTTCACATCGTTGACATCACGTCGTGTTGGAATAGCAATAACCTTTTTTTTTGTTTTTCTTAAAAATGGAACAATCAGAAAGCAGCAATCTGTTAGAAATTCCTCAACATCTCCTTCATTTTATCTCAGAGTTGAATGCTGAAAGAGCACATACATTATACATTTATTGTTACTGTTATTGTTACTGTTATTATTATTGTGTTGTTAATCTGTACATGCGGTATCTATTGCTTCGTCTGTCCACTCCTGGAAGAGGGGTCCCTCCTCTGCAGTCTTCCTGAGGTTTCTCCCATCCATTTTTTCCCCTGTTAAAAGGGTTTTTGGGGGGAGTTGTTCCTTATCCGATGCGAGGGTCGCACTGCTTGCAGTGCACAAAGGTCAGAGGGATATCGTCCATGTGCAGATTGTAAAGCCCTTTGAGACATTGTTTGTGAATCTGGGCTATATAAAAATAAATAAACTTGAAACTTGAAACACATGAGATTGTTAATCCGACTCCTCCCTCAAACGGCACAGAGGATGAGAGTGATAACCCGACTCCTCCCTCAGCCGCCACACTGGATCCACCCCTTCAACCGGGGGGAGTTTTCCTCCCCTCAGAGGCTGAGCTGCAAAATATTCTACACACATATACAGTAGACACCCTTCTCAGCTATTACTTCAAGACAGTCCACTTTGTATTCCAGTCTAATCATCCAGCTGTAGTATCCAGTGGCAGACCAATCTTGCAAACAGGGACATTTTTTGATGAGTGCCCTTGCTACATCATCTATTTGATGGGTTTGTGGATATGCTGTACACTGGAAAATTTCTTCAGCCAGTTTGTCTAGGATGTCAGACTTCTGCCCTGGTGTAATCTTCAGACTTGTGCTAGTTTGTCTGAATATCTCATTTCCCCGCTGAAGCTGAACCTCCACATCATATGGAAAGCGAGGAATGGTTAAGTCACGGGGCCATGCACGCGTTCTCAGCTCACTGTCTGAATGGGACAGAAGGATGGTGGTGTCTGAGTCAGATGAAGACACTGAGGACATGCTCTGAGGTGTGTGAATGCTTGACAGGCTTCCAGATGAGCCAGCAGTGTCTGGAGAGTTTGGCCTTGAAATTTGATTCATATCCAAACAATTTTGCATGTATACAAGCTTAATTGTTCCTCTGTCTTGAATGTCTTGCACTGATGTAATGTTCATGAACGCATTATTGAAGTCAGGATCCATGAATTGAATGCGAAAGTTTCTTTCAATTCCAAATGTATCAGCACTTGTTTTGTTCAAGTCCATTAAAGTCGTTAGCTTTTCTGAGAGGAGATCAAGTCTTCTATAATCATCCTCTTCTACGATGACTCTCAGCTTCATGGGCTCTGCCATTCTTCAATCTAAAGATGAAAGACAAAAATAAACATAATAAAAAATAAATAAACAGAAGAATACCTGTGTGTGATCTGACCTTGTATATGTATGAATCTTTTAACTGTCACCATTCGACGGCCTCCAATCCTGTAATCTGCCAAGGGGTACTGGTCAACAAGTGCATCAAGTGCAAACATTGAAATGAGAAAGACGTGCAGAGAGAGCACGCGGCCTTTTAACACCATAACATGGTTTCATATTGCTTTGTGCTGAACTAACATGTGCTTCATGTGTCTCTTTGCTTCTGAGAGTAAACACGTCTGAACTCACCTCTTTCTGCTGAATTTCCGACATCTGGGCCAAACAAAAACGGCAAATGTATTCACCTACAAAATTCTCTGCGCTCCCAAATTATCTGCTATAACACATTGTACTGTGCCTTTAACAAAATCACCAAGCTGTGCAATAAAAATACCATGACTTTCTACAGTTACAAGATCCCTCAAAAAGGGCTCTAGGACGTTTTCATAACTGTAACTCCTGACATCTTCAGACCTGCACAGTTAAGCCAAATGAATGGAAGACAATGAGGAATGGGAACCAGGTGGTAAGTTGTTGAGAGTCCAATAAACAGCACAGATCTCACGTTTTTTGCGAGATGTGCCGAGCAGATTACAAATCTCAAAATCATCCACATACAAATTACGTAACACTCTCATTTGGCCTCCTGATAAAAAGCTGTTTTCTTTAAAAAACAAACCATACCGGTAAGACCTGCATATCACTTCTTTTCTTTAATCCTCTGATGTGATACCACTGTCAAATAATTTAAGGATGTGACAGTCTGTGAAAAGCTGGCGCAGAACTTATAGTGAAGTTCTTTGAGCAAGTTATTTAATGACACTTTGATCAACTTGCAGGCTGTAACTACTGAGCGTGTCTTGTATCACATCCGTTGTACTACACACACAGATGCTGTACTCAACAAATAGTGAAGTTCTTTGAGCAATTCATCAATTGCAGCACTTGGCACATGAAAAATATTTTCTAGTTTTAATAATAATGCTGCAACTTTTTGTTCAATTATATCTGCCTGATCCTTTGTTGTATTCAAATCAACATTAGGCTGGCTGTTGTCACAGCATTCCACATTGTCTGAACCACCAGGCTCTACAGTTTCAGTCACAGGAAGTCCATGGACTACACCATCCTTAAAATCTACAAATGAATGCAAGCTGTTTTTTCCGACTTTTGTGAGACTTGAATGTACTAATACGCTGGTTTTGTATCCACAGCCTTTAAACATACAGCCGACTGTCTCTTTGTTTTTTAGATGATGGTTTACATGTACAAATTAATCATGCTCAGTTCCAAGTTCACTGAAGCCACAGAGTTGGCAGGAAAATGTAAATTTGTCAGAGTGCTTTAAGACATTGCTATGACTCCTTGACAGGTGTGTCAAAAGTGAATTCCAAGTCTTAAAGATGCATGGACAAGCCGGGTGTATACACTTAATATGATGGCCACGACCCAAAATGAATATGCCTTTCTCTGTAATGTTTAAGATATTTTGAGCATCTAGACACTTCAGCACCACAATCTTTACATTGCCACAAACTAGACAAACACAGAAAAGTGGAGAAGAAAAAAGACATTAACTCACAGAGTGCCAAAGACGTCATATTTCGTCTTATAGAATCCAAACGTTGAGTGCCAAAGACGTCATATTTCGTCTTAGGCGTTTTTTATAGGGAACGTTAGATCAAAGCGTTTCGCACATTCTGTGTGATTTTCAGCCTTGTATTCCATTTATTCCGGTCGGGGGCAGTGTTTCACACCCTAGATCACCAGATAAAACGACGAAGAAGCGTCGGGGTTGGGGCAGTAGTGGAGAGCAAAATGGCGAAGCGCAAGGCGAAAGCATGTGGAGGAGGCAGGTTCAAGCAGCTCACACTGGCACAGAGCTTGTCTGGCAGTGTAGCTGCTGTGAAAATGAGCGACAGCGGTAAGGATCGGGGGGCAGGAGATGCACCCAAGGAGATTGAAGACCGGATCGGAGGCGAGGAAAGCGTGGCGGGTTGTAGCGGGGCCCCCCCGCAGTTCGGCGGCGTCCCACATGGGAGCGCCGCTGCGGAGAGTTCTCCGCTGCGTCTGTCCGGCGACGGTTCTGACTCTGAACCGGACCCGGACTCGTCATCCGAGTGGATTCCGTCAGAAAGCAGCAGGGAGTCCTCCCCAGACCTGGGGGAGCCCACGGAGGATCTGAGGAGCAAAGGTAACTATTTTGCTACTTTGTTACATGATGTAAAAATCACGTGTCGGCCCTCCATCCCGCATAAGTTGTTCCCCATCCATGAATGTATTACTCTTTTGTGTAGAATGGTACTTATTTCAGGCAAGTGTTTGTATATATGTATAATATGTGTGTGTGTGTGTGTGTGTTTTGTAGAATGGTACTTATTTCAGGCATGTGTGTGTATATATGTATAATATGTGTGTGTGTGTGTATGTTTTGTAGAATGGTACTTATTTCAGGCATGTGTGTATATAATATATATATATGTTGTGTAAAATGATATCCTACTTATTTCAAGCATGCATATATATATATAGTGTAAAATTGTATATTTCTATATTTTACAGTCCCTAACACGAGTAGAGGACGTGCACCTGCTAGAGGGAGAGGTGCGAGGAGACGCCAATCACTGGAGGTGGATGCAGGTGTTTGGGGTCATGATGGCTGGAAACCCACTAAGTTCCCATTCGTGGCAACCCCTGGTCCCCAGAATGCGGCTGCAGACCTGGATTCAGACCAGCCGGTTGACTTCATGCAGCTGTTTCTGACTGACGAGCTGCTGGGTCACATTGTGTCTCAGACCAACCTGTATGCACGGCAGTTTATACTGTCACATCCTGAAGCTCTGCCACACTCCAGAGAGAGGGTGTGGAAACCGGTGAACGTTCCAGAGCTCAAAAAGTACTTGGGTCTTACGTTCCTCACCGGCTACATAAAGAAGCCCAGCGTCAGCATGTACTGGAGTGAGGATCCAATGGAAGCCATTCCATACTTCAACAACACCATGCCACGCAACAGGTTCCAGCTAATTGGGAAGTTTCTCCACTTCAATGACAATGCCTCACAGGATGCTGGAGATAAACTTTATAAAGTGCGTCCTGTCCTTGATTCAATTATTTCCAAATTCAAAGAGCTGTATCAGCCCCATGAAAACATTTGCATAGATGAGGGGATGTTGCAGTGGCGTGGACGCCTGAACTTCAGGGTTTACAACCCTCAGAAGCCAGTCAAATATGGCATAAAATCTTATATTTTGTGTGACTCGCGGACTGGCTATTGTTACAATATGTTGCCTTATGTTGGCCAGCCGAGCACACTCCCAGACATTGTGTTCTCCCTCCTTGACCGCCTGACCGAGCAGGGGTACACAATATTCATGGACAATTTTTATAATTCTGTAAAACTGTGTGAGCAGTTGTGTAAAAAAAAGACTAATGTTTGTGGAACCCTCAGGAAAAACCGTGGCGAACCACAGATCATCAGGGAGCCGTCAAAGACAGACTTGGGTGAGGAGGGGAAGGTGGTGCGACACAACGGCCGGGTACTGGTCTTGGCCTGGCAGGACAAGCGCCTGGTGAGGATGATAACAACCTGCCACAACGACAGGATGCAGAGGGTGGAGGTGTGGCAGAAGGGTCAGCGGGAAAAAGTGGCACAGCTCAAACCGGAGTGTGTGGTTCAGTACAATTCCTGCATGAATGGGGTGGACAAACTAGACCAGAACATTGCGTACTACCCCTTCATCAGGAAAACTCAAAACTGGACAAAAAAGTTTGTCGCCTATTTGTTCCAGATTTGTGTGTACAATGCCTATGTGTTGTTCAGGTCCAGGAACCCAGGGATCAAGAAATCGCACCTTGATTTCATGAAGGATATTGCCAGGTCCTGGACTGAAAAGGGGTACGTGTCACATGAGGAAGGCGAGGAGATGGAGGTCGAAGACGTGCTGCAAACCAGGTCAGTCAGAAACAGAGACCCAGAAGGCAGACTCGATGGCCTGATGTCCAGGCACAAGCTGGAACGTTTGAGGGCCACCACAAAGAAAGCACATCCCTCAAGGAAATGTCGGGTGTGTGCTAGAAGGGGTGGGAGGAGTGAGACCAGGATGTGGTGCAAGGCCTGTCGTATTCCCCTGCATGCAGGAGAATGCTTCACTGTTTATCACACTCAAAAGAAATATAATTGATTACACCCACACACCCACACACACTCACCTGTAAATGGTTCTGACAGTTGACAGTGAGATGAATGTACTTTGTTATGTTTTGTCTAATTTTCAAAATTGTTATAAAATCATTTGTTCATCAAAAATGTTTTTTATAATGTTGTTTGCATTGTTTCAATAAGTAAAAGTATTTTCAGAAGTTTGATGTTGGAGTTTTGCTTGAATTTGCTTCTCTGCAGTAAGACGTCATTATCTCCGTTTTCTGGTCAAAATCAGCTGTTTTTGCTGAAACCACCCTGTGTTCTACGGGCAATAACTAAACACACATAGATGCTAGAAACAAAATTTTTTTTTCTGATGAAAGAAGACAGTCTAAAGTTTCGGGTGATATGTGGAATATTTATGTAGCCTAAAAAATGAATATTTGGTGGGCCTTCAAAATTCAGTGAAAATGCTCAAAATCTCTGGCACTGGGGAGCTGTCCGCGCTGAAAGTGTCTGGCAGTCAATGAGTTAAGAAAACATTTCTTTAAGTATTTAAGTCACAGCGTCACCAAAACCTTAATTCAGAAAAAAAAAGCTTTGTAAGTTTGTAACTTGTATCTTGAAAATACTTAATGTGAGGGAATGTAATAATAACATATTTCAAACATGCTAATGCGGTATTACTGTCCCATTGGAAAAGCAATGACATAGAATCATACAGTACAGTCCCTTAAAACCACTACATGTGTATGGGAAATCATGAAGACCCTTATTGGCAACCTGCTGAACAATTTTAAAATAGCACAGCAGTCCCAGTTTCAACTATCCTCTGCTAATGACCATGGTGAGACCTTGAGAGACATGCTACACACTTACCCACACCTAAATTTAATTTTATTCCTTTGTCACAATTGGCAGTTTTATTGATGAAATTAATGTCAAATTTAAACAGATCATTACCTAAAGAATCTAAAGGTCCAAAGCGTGATTCAAAATGACATGTATAAACCTGCCAAATGTAAACACAATATAAAAAACATGTCATCAACATTGTGTCTATAAAGACATTTTAAGCTTATTATTGAGTAAGATATCATAACTAAAAAAAGTCTACATCTCAACTATGCCTTAACACAACTGAAATACACCTCAGATAACAGATTGAAGTTAAAGAAAAGAGATGCTGTTATTTATTCACTACTAGATTACAGATTAATTTCTATGTGCTATACTTCTTATGGATATTATAGATCACGAATTCATTCAAAAAGTGAACCCTGAACCAGGTGATCATCAGTCTAACCCTGAACCATGTGATCATCAATCTAAACGTGAACCATGTGATCATCAATCCAACCCTGAACCATGTGATCATCAATCTAACCCTGAACCAGGTGAAAATCAGTCTAACCCTGAACCAGGTGATCATCAGTCTAACCCTGAACCATGTGATCATCAATCCAACCCTGAACCATGTGATCATCAATCTAACCCTGAACCATGTGAAAATCAATCTAACCCCAAAATATGTGATCATCAGTCTAACCTTGAACCACGTGATCATCAATCCAACCCTGAACCATGTGATCATCAATTTAACCGTGAACCATGTGATCATCAATCTAACCCTTAACCGGGTGATCATCAATCTAACCCTTAACCAGGTGATCATCAGTCTAACCGTGAACCATGTGATCATCAATCTAACCTTGAACGAGGTGAACATCAATCTAACCCCGAACCAGGTGGTCATCAGTATAACCCTGAAACAGGTGATCATCAATCCAACCCTGAACCATGTGATCATCAATCTAACCCTGAACCAGGTGAACATCAGTCTAACCCTTAACCAGGTGATCATCAGTCTTACCCTGAACCATGTGATCATCAATCCAACACTGAACCATGTGATCATCAATTTAACCGTGAACCAGGTGATCATCAATCTAACCCTTAACCAGGTGATCATCAGTCTAACCCTGAACCATGTGATCATCAATCCAACCCGGAACCATGTGATCATCAATCTAACCGTGAACCAGGTGATCATCAATCTAACCCTGAACCAGGTGATCATCAATCCAACCTTGAACCAGGTGAACATCAATCTAACCACAAAACATGTGATCATCATTCTAACCCTGAACCAGGTGGTCATCAATCTAACCCTGAACCAGGTGATCATCAATCTAACCATGAACCAGGTGATCATAAGTATAACCCTGAACCATGTGATCATCAATCGAACCCTGAACCATGTGATCATCAATCTAACCCTGAACCAGGTCATCATGAATCTAACCCTGAACCATGTGATCATCAATCCAACCCTGAACCATGTGATCATCAATCTAACCCTGAACCAGGTGAACATCAGTCTAACCCTTAACCAGGTTATCATCAGTCTTACCCTGAACCATGTGATCATCAATCCAACACTGAACCAGGTGATCATCAATTTAACCGTGAACCAGGTAATCATCAATCTAACCCTTAACCAGGTGATCATCAGTCTAACCCTGAACCATGTGATCATCAATCCAACCCGGAACCATGTGATCATCAATCTAACCATGAACCAGTTGATCATCAATATAACCCTGAACCAGGTGATCATCAATCTAACCCCAAAACATGTGATCGTCAGTCTAAACCTGAACCAGGTGGTCATCAATCTAATCCTGAACCAGGTGATCATCAATCTAACCCTGAACCAGGTGAACATCAGTCTAACCCTGAACCAGGTGGTCATCAATCTAACCCTGAACCATGTGATCATCAATCCAACCCTGAAACATGTGATCATCAATCTAACCATGAACCAGGTGATCATCAATCTAACCCTGAACCATGTGATCATCAATCCAACCCTGAACTATGTGATCATCAATCTAACCATGAACCAGGTGATCATCAATCTAACCCTGAACCATGTGATCATCAATCTAACCCTGAACCAGGGTTAGGGTTAGGATTAGGGGTTAGGGTTAGGTGTTAGGGTTAGGGTTAGGGGGTTAGGGTTAGGGGTTAGGGTTAGGGTTAGGGTTTAGGGTTAGGGTTAGGTTGATTGTGAATGGGGCTCAGTGGGTTCCTGTTTCCCCGAAGGTAGACAGTACCCCTGGCATACTCTGGCCCGTGCTTGTCGTCACCTGTATCCCTCCCGGCTCGTAGTTCCCTTAGCTTTACGGTATTATTATTATTGTAATTATTATAATAATTATTATTATAATTTTCTTGACATCTTATTGAGTTTATATTGGGGAAAACTAATGTTTTGTTGTCTAATAAAGGTAAATGGTGAATAATTATCTGAGTCAGTAAAGGGCAAAATTATTAAAGTTGAACTTGGAATGGTGAATTGATTTCTTGCTCTATTATAGTTAAATTGTAGAGCGGGTGAATAAACAGTGTATTGATTTCTAACTTCTATTCAGGAAGAAATTATCTAATGTTAATGGTTAGTAGATTAAAGTAGCTTCTTGTTATAGATGACATTCAGTGTTTAATCCATTTATTCTATTTTACAGGTGAAAATTATTAAAATTGTAGGTGAAGAGATACATGAATTGCTTACTGTATTAAGATGAGAGTGCCAGGTGTTTTAAGTAAGTTAGTAATATTTCTCCGTCTTTATTATAGATGAAATGACCAATGTTAGAGGAATTAGTGAGTCAATTTCTTTCTGAGTTACAGATGAAATTGTCAAGTGTTTAAATAGAATCGTGGATTAATATTTTGATATGGTAAATGTAATGGCCAAGTCAATAAGTTAGATAGTAGATTGAAAGTGAAATGTGTAAGGGATAAAGTAAAACGTATTTGGATAGGATAGAAAATAATAACTTCTATAGCACTGTTGTCTGAGGAAGTGGGTGGGCAGTTTTTGGTAGGTGGGGTAAGTGTAGATTAAGAGTGGGACAATAGTTGAGGTGTAAAAATTGACAGGTACGATGTGGGCACGTCTCCACATGTCCCTTTGGGATGATTTTATGTCTGGGTTAGAGGTGGATAAAATAGGATGGTGAATATATAAATTGTTGAAGGTAACATTCCAAGTTTTGAGCTAGTATGGTGATTTAATTTGTTAGTCTATTAGAGATAAATGAAACAAGGGTAAGAGGAGGGTAAACTAATGTCTTGTTGTCTAATAAAGGTAAATGGTGAATAATTGTCTGAGTCAGTAAAGGGTAAAATTGTTAAAGTTAAACTTGGAATGGTGAATGGATTTCTTGCTCTATTATAGTTAAATTGTAGAGCGTGTGAATAAACAGTGTATTGATTTCTAACTTCTATTCAGGAAGAAATTATCTAATGTTAAATGATTAGTAGAATAATGTAGCTTCTTGTTATAGATGACATTCAGTGTTTAATCAATTTATTCTATTTTACAGGTGAAAATTATTTAACGGTAAGTTACGCGATAAATGAATTGCTTACTGTATTAAGATGAGAGTGCCAGGTGTTTATGTAAGTTAGTGGTATTTCTCTGTCTTGATTATAGATGAAATAACCAATGTTAGAGGAATTAATGAAACAATTTCTTTGTGTGTTACAGATGAAATTGTCAAGTGTTTGAGTAGAATCGTGGATTAATTTTTGATATGGTAAATGTAATGGCCAAGTCAATAAGTCAGATAGTAAATTGAAAGTGAAGTGCGTAAGGGATAAAGTAAAAAGTATTTAGATAGGATCAAGAATTAATTACTTCTATAACATAGTTGAAATATTGAGTCTTTGATCAAATTTGTGGAATAGTATCTTTGTCTTGGGTAGATGAAATTCACTACTATCAGATAAATGGTGAGTTTCTTTCTATATTACAGGTAAGATAACCAAGTGTATGAATAAATCGTGAATAGATGTTTTCCTATATTAAGGTGAAATAAACAATTCTTTGATAAAATGGTGAATGGATATCATTTTATTGTAGGGGAAATTGACAAGTGCTTGTATGAAATCATCGATAAATTTCTATCTTTATTAAGGATGAATTACTAGTAATAGGGTTATGGTTAGAATAAGGTTTAGGATTAGAGTTAAGGTTAGGGTTAAGGGAGAAAGAGATATAGAGAGAGTGTGAGAAGGGGGGGGAAGAAGGGAAGAGAGAGAGAGAGAAAAAGAGGGAGAGAGAGAGAAAAAAAAGGGGGGTTAGGGTATGGTAGGACGCTAAGGTTAGGGTTAGACGCTATGGTAGGGTTAGGGTAGACGTAAGGGTTTGGGTTAGACGTAGGGTTAGGGTTAAGGTTAGACATTATGGTTGGGGTTAGGGTTTTATGCTGGGTTAGGGTTAAGGTTAGACGCTATGGTTAGGGTTAGACGTTAGGGTTAGACGCTTGGTTAGGGTTAGACGCAATGTTCAGGGTTAGACGTTAGGGTAGGGTTAAGGTTAGACGATATGGTTAGGGTTAGGGTTAGACGTTAGGGTTAGATGTTAGAGTTAGGGTTAGGGTTGGACTCTATGGTTAGGGTTAGGGTTAGACGTTAGGGTTAGACGCTGGGTTAGGGTTAGGGTTAGACGTTGGGGTTAGATGTTACGGTTAGGGTTGGACGCTATGGTTAGGGTTAGGGTTAGACGTTAGGGTTAGACGCTGGGTTAGGGTTAGACGTTAGGGTTAGGGTTGGACGCTATGGTTAGGGTTAGACGTTAGGGTTAGGGTTGAGGTTAGACGATATGGTTAGGGTTAGATGTTAGGGTTAGGGTTCGACGCTGGGTTAGGGTTAAGGTTAGACGATATGGTTAGGGTTAGACGTTAGGGTTAGATGTTAGGGTTAGGGTTAGTCGTTAGGGTTAGATGTTAGAGTTAGGGTTAGGGTTGGACGCTATAGGGTTAGGGTTAGACGTTAGGGTTATACGCTGGGTTAGGGTTAGGGTTAGACGTTAGGGTTAGGGTTGGAGGCTATGGTTAGGGTTAGATGTTAGGTTTGGGGTTGAGGTTAGACGATATGGTTAGGGTTAGGGTTAGACGTTAGGGTTAGGGTTAGACGCTGGGTTAGGGTTAGGGTTAAATGCTAGGGTTAGGGTTAAAGTTAGACGCTAGGGTTAGGGTGAGGCGCTAGGGTTTAGATGTTAGGGTTAGGGTTAGACGCTGGGTTAGGGTTAGGGTTAGACGTTGGGGTTAGATGTTAGGGTTAGGGTTGGACGCTATGGTTAGGGTTAGGGATAGACGTTAGGGTTAGACGCTGGGTAAGGGTTAGGGTTAGACGTTAGGGTTAGGGTTGGACGCTATGGTTAGGGTTAGACGTTAGGGTTAGGGTTGAGGTTAGACGATATGGTTAGGGTTAGGGTTAGATGTTAGGGTTAGGGTTCAACGCTGGGTTAGGGTTAAGGTTAGACGATATGGTTAGGGTTAGACGTTAGGGTTAGATGTTAGGGTTAGGGTTAGTCGTTAGGGTTAGATGTTAGAGTTAGGGTTAGGGTTGGACGCTATAGGGTTAGGGTTAGACGTTAGGGTTATACGCTGGGTTAGGGTTAGGGTTAGACGTTAGGGTTAGGGTTGGAGGCTATGGTTAGGGTTAGACGTTAGGGTTAGAGTTAGACGCTGGGTTAGGGTTAGAGTTAGATGCTAGGGTTAGGGTTAAAGTTAGACGCTAGGGTTAGGGTGAGGCGCTAGGGTTTAGATGTTAGGGTTAGGGTTAGACGCTGGGGTAGGGTTAGGCTTAAGGTTAGGGTTAGGCGCTAGGGTTAGGGTTAGGTTTAGACGCTAGGGTTAGGGTTAGACGCTAGGGTTAGGGTTAGGGTTAAGGTTAGACTCTAGGGTTAGGGTTAGACGCTAGGGTTAGGGTTAGGCTTAAGGTTAGGGTTAGGCGCTAGGGTTAGGGTTAGGTTTAGACGCTAGGGTTAGGGTTAGACGCTAGGCTTAGGGTTAGGCTTACGGTTAGGGTTAGGCGCTAGGGTTAGGGTTAGACGCTAGGGTTAGGGTTAGGCTTAAGGTTAGGGTTAGGCGCTAGGGTTAGGGTTAGGTTTAGACGCTAGGGTTAGGGTTACACGCTAGGGTTAGGGTTAGGCTTAAGGTTAGGGTTGGGCGCTAGGGTTAGGGTTAGGTTTAGACGCTGGGGTTAGGGTTAGACTCTAGGGTTAGGGTTAGGGTTAAGGTTAGACGCTAGGGTTAGGGTTAGACGCTAGGGTTAGGGTTAGGCTTAAGGTTA